>NC_056739.1:413086906-413231906 GCF_019279795.1 Protopterus annectens
ACCAGTACATCCTGCAGAGATTGTTGTCACACGTAGTACACAACCAGTATTTGCCAGAAATTCCTGCAGCTCCCTTAAGTGTTGCTGTAGGTCTCTTGGCAGCCTCCCTGACCAGTTTTCGTCTTTTGAGTTTATCAATTTTGGAGGGACATCCAGTTCTTTGCAACGTCACTGCTGTCCCATATTTTCTCCATTTTTGATGACTGTCTTCACTGCGTTCCATGGTATATCCAATGCTGTGGAAATTTTTTTGTGCCCTTCTGACAACTTTCAACAATGAGATCCCTTTGATGCTTTGCAAGCTCTCTGCGAACCATGGTTTTTGCTGTAGCAGGCAACTGAGTAAATGTCAGGAAAATCCTACTAGGACAGTTGAACTTTATTTGGGGTTAATCAGTCTCTCTAATTGATGACAGGTGTGTACCCAAAACGACTGAATGCTATAATTAAATTAAATCAAAAGGTGCTTCAACAAAGTATTAGTTTAAGGGTATGCAACCAAGCTTACTGTACATTTTTTAATTTTTTTATAGTTGTCCCCCAACAGATTTTTTTTTCAATTGAACTGTACAGGTCATAGGTCATATTAAAGGTGGAAAAGTTTTGAAATGATTTATTGTGATCTCATTTGTTATCTCAAAAACCTGGCATTTTAAAAGGGGAGTGTACACATTTTATATCCACTGTATTTACACCTGTCTAATGTATTTCATTGCTACTTCTTTCTTTAAAAATTATCTTCCAGTCACTAACCCCTTATCTTTAACCTGATGCATGTATTTCCATGCAACAATTTTCATTGTCTGCCAACTTTTTCTTACACGATTCATCTTCTGAAAGATGGTACCCAAACAGATTTCATTGCTAACCTTGAAGTACTTCCAATTGCTGATTAAAGTGAAATATACTGACCAAAATCAAATAACTTGGCACAGTAATACAATAACGGTCGGCTTTTCCCGGTTAGGGGTCGCCACAGCGGAACTCCGGTCTGCTAATGATTGGCAGTAGATTTGTACGTGCTGGCTTGCCGGGCCTAACGCACAACCTTCAATGAAGGAACGCCCATTCACGCATGTCGATACACAGAAGACGCTCTGAGAATCGAACGTGCAACGTCTAACTGAGGCAACAACGCTACCGCAGCACCACCACCGCAGTATGGATTAAAAAGACTAAAGAGGAAAGTGAAGCCTAATGTGCTTATAATCAATGGCATGTAAATTATGTATTTTTTTCCCAACACCCTTAATCAATCTATACACGGCCATAGGAGAGGTCAAACTTCCCTTGCAGGCACTGGATGCAAGGCAGAAACCTGTCTTAGGCAGGAAACAGGTCCATCATAGAATACATACATGTTCACATGCACAGACAAGGGCAATGTGAAAGTCACTACTTTAAATTTAAAAATAGAAATTATGTTAGAAACAAGATAAAACACGCACACAAGCAAATGAATGCCTTATAAAGTTAGTGCTGAAAGTAATCCAGCCAGGAAATACATAAGGACCAAACACTAACACAGGAACAATGCCCCCTACATCAGTGTGCTGCCTAGCAAACAATTTTACAGCAACACTTTCATGAGGAAGGCCGACACCTCCCTTAAATCACTTCTACAAGTCCTTGAAAATCAATTAACACAATGAAGGATATGGGCTTAACAGGAACCAGACCCCTAACAAAGAAATTTATATATCATATTCTGACAACTGCAGTACTTTCAGAATGCTCATTATAAAACAGTACTTTAACTGAATTTTATATGAAATTATACTCTGAAAATATTAAAGTCCTTTAACAAATGAAAATAATGAATACATTCTTTAAATATAAATTTGTTTTTTTATTATTACTATGATGCGAGATTAGTTGAGCACTAAGCAGCAATCTTCTAAAGTATCTTGAAATGTGAGAAAATGTAACACTGCAAATAAAGTGTACTGATGATGTTCATTCATTACACTTCACTACCACCTTCACCCATTGTCCCACTACCTTTCTTCAAAATTACACAAACTCTAGCAGTCTCTCTCTCTCTAACTGATTTCAGGGTACAACCTGACCACCATTTTTGCAATGTTCCTCTAAAATACCATGACACACTCCAAACTGTATATAGTACCTTTGATATTCAGAATAACATTTGCTGTTGATGATGGTGTTTCACGTGCATCTTAGCACACCACTACTTACATACCAGGATAGAATTACACTGGACCCTTTATAACTCTTCAGGAGTACAAGTGTCAAAAATCAAACATCTGGGAAAATCATAAAATGCAGCCCCAAATCTGCAGATCCTAGTAATTCATACATTTGTGGCCGCATACTAAGCGAATGAAAGAGGATTTTTTTATTTTGCAAGGGGGTATGTCCTCCCTGCTCTTTCACCACCCCTTACTTTACTACACTCACTTAAAAGTCACTGCATTTTAAGAAAAGGGCATCAAGCATGGATGCATTACAAAAACAGTAATGGGTACTAAAGGTTCACACTGTAATAAAAAAAAAAAAAAGAAGTCTACAAACAAAACAAACGTAAGCTCCATCCAGCTCCAAAGAGGGCAAACACTAGCTAAATTTGGCTTCCCATCCAGTTATTGACTTTTACTTTAAATGTGGCAAGGATCTTACTCTATTTGACACGACATATGTTGGGCTATGAATCTCACACACCAACATGTCTTATTGGCTGATGAGTTTTGCACTTTCAACCGGATATGTAAGGAACCATTTGTTTTATGCAGGAGTACGATGTCAAAAACCTTCGTGTCTTCAGTAGCACAAAAGGCTAGGCACAAATCAACAAGTAGAAGTCTACACAGATGGCTGCCTGTTTGTCCACATCATCAAGGGGCTTTATGGCATCAGGCAAGTGGAGGGATATGTTTTGACAATGTTTTGTCAAATATGAGTCAAAAGAAGCATTGTATTCAGTGGATTAGATAACAGATGAGCAAAAGGGAATTTAAACACATTATCTATTTAATAGCCATCAAAACAGATCAACAAATTTAGCCCGAAAAAAATGTGCTCCTTCAATATAGCATCAGTTTCTATGCTCTAAGTTTTGCTTAAGCCTGCATTATCATATACATCAGTTAAATGACCCACAGTGGAATGAAAAACAAAAGCACAACTACAAATGCATTTTCCTGCAATCATTTCCTGGATTAAAATTACATCAAATGGGTAATACAATGCAGATCCCACAAAGACAAGTTACTAAAGATAATGCAAGAGTCCATGCAAACTTAACGTTACGTGCAGTGCAAGCATAATCACTGAAATGACAAAGCAAAATGCTGTCATACTTCCTTTACATGTGGCAACATAAAAATTTTGTAGAAAGGAAAACACTTTTTAATAAGAAAAACATACTGTTATTAATGCATCTGTCCTTCGCTTTTAATGGGAACTGCACCTAGTATAATTTATAACCTGCATCTTAATCCTACTATTAAATGCAAGGAAAGATCAAGTATTGCTGTTATTCTAGGGGGTTCACAAAACTGCAAGAAAGCAGTAAATAAGTGCCCAGCCCCACATCACAGTCCTTGTCAATCTACATTTTCTATAGTGATTCTCAAACGTACACTACCAAGAGTATTTCACTTATCAATTACCAAAAGTGTGAAATGGGAAATTAGAGTTATCAATACACCACAAAACTGACAAAGAAAATGTCTTAATTTGATCAACTGCCTGGAAAATGCAATTTGGCTGCTACCTAAATAACTACACCACATTTCAAAGAGCATGCTCTAATATTTATAAAATTGCTGTATGTGTAAATGTGACAAAAGAAGATACTGCCAGCACAGCTATCATGGAATTTTGTAAATAATTACTTATTTGTGAATATCAACATGACCTATATGATTGTGTTACAAATGTATTAGAACTGTATGTCGTGTATATCAAACTGGTTTGTACATGTGTGTGTGTTAAAAAGTGCTTAGGCTTAAAACAGAACTACAGTGTGCTCTACTGGAATAGAATAGAAATGTGCATCACTACTGTAACTGTTTAAATGTATATATTTTAACAGTGGAAAATGGAATACAGGAGGTTAACTTCAGAAAAATAGCTGAAATTACTTTATGGCTACGCAATAAAAGATGGCATATTTCAGTTTTAAAGCAACTAGAGACAATGTCTGTACTAGGAAGCCTTCTGCATTGTCTTTAGGGTGAAATAATTTACTAGTCTTAAAATGTGGAGAAATGTCATTGTTTTATGACTTCCAGCATCTGCCAAAAATCTGAGGTCTATGTATTTTCACAGGTAGATGCTAAATACTTCCAGCGGGGGCGGGGTTTCACCTGGGATAGTTGGATGACAAAAAATGCTGCCATTGTGCAGCTATGCCAGCAATATTCGAGATATTAATTTGCAAAGTCTCTTAGAGAGACAGGGCATTCTGTATTCAGTCTTGGACCCGACAAGAACCCTTCACAACAACATCTGCCTTGCTCTAATTAAGTAAGTTAACTAGGTTATAGTAACTCTCTTAGATTCAGTCAGGAATATAGTGAAGCTTAGTTTAGATTATTTGTCTTTATTTATTTAGGACTGTCCTGCAATGTTGTTTGAAATATTTCCTGTGATTATGAACTCTGTCACTGAACACATACTGAAAATTTTCTTGTTCTTTTATTAAACATTTAAACTTTTCATTGTGGCTGATCTGTCGAGAAATATTTAAGTTTTGAGAGTACTTGCATATTCATGTGGTGGCACTGTGTGGGCTACTCCTAATAGCCTTGCTCTTAGTCAATCTATCATTTGTAATAATATTACACATCAAGATTGGACACCGCATAGCAAGTAAACCTACCAGCCTCTCCCAGCTGTGTGTGTGTGTGTGTGTGTGTGTGTGTGTGTGTAAATCCAACCTTGAATGGTGTGTCAGCTACTTGGGCAGGGACACAAAGCGCCAGCTGGACAAAGAGGGTACTGGCAGGTCTTGGCTTGGTTACTCAGATGAGACCTCAACTCTACAGGTGTGCCAGTGGGTTGTCTTATTGGGGATCCGGAGAAATAAGGAGAAACCAGCCCCAGACTGACTGTGGTCTCTGTGTGCTCTTAAGGCAAATTGTACTTGATGCAGAGAGCTGCATCTGGAAATTGTGTGTGTGTACCGGTTATCCTCCCAGTGTACATCCCCCACTGTTGCCAGTGGTAAGGATAGAGGCGCCTTGATTACTGGTCCAGTGGTGGGTTACAAAGTGACCAACGGTCCTACTTTTTCTAGGACAGCCACAGTTTGGAAGTCTCTGTCCCGGATTCCCAAACATTGTCTTTGGGACACAGAAATGCCCCAGTTTAGACCGCTCAGTCTGAATGGTGACTTGGCTTCCCAGGGTGGCCAGTCCCCCTGCTTTCCCATTCTAAGCAGCTCTGGGACTTTGCGATTTTTCAGGGATGCCATTGGGTATGGGGGTATGGTCAGATGCCTTCGCCCTGGCAGGAGCCATCCAGGCCCTACCACCAGTCAGTCACAGTCCCTCCCTCAAGGACTTCCATCATGGGGGGTTTTGCTTGACCCCACTCACCCAGGCAGGAGCTCTCCAGGCCCTGCACCCATCTGTCTGGTGCTCCCGTACCGATTTCTGTCAAGGCCAAACCTTATAGTCCTCCCCTTCGACCTGGCCAACAGACCTTCCGTGGCCAACCCATGTCAGGGGACTCAACTAAACTGCATGCCTCCTGCAGGCTGCCAAATTGTGCCAGACTGCCAATGCCCTCGGCCCCTCTCAGGGGAGCTTCCCTCCAACCCCGTCCACTCCTCTGGAACTTCCCTCAGCCGCTGAGGGGCAGATCCGCTCCCATCCAGAGGAGTTCTGGGGGCTTTGAGATTTTTCAAGGATGCTGTCAGTTATGGGGTGAAGTTGGATGCCTTTGCCCTGGTAGGAGCCCCTCTGCCATCCACCCTGGCACTTCCTCAAGGGCTTCCATCATGGGGAGCTCTGCCTGACCCCACTCACCTATGTAGGAGCTCTCCAGGCCCCACCATTGTACACCAGTTGCTCCCTTAAGGACTTCCATCATTGGGGGGGTTGTGCCTGACCCCACTCACCCAGGCAGGAGCTGGCCCAGCCCTGCCACTATCTGCCTCCCTCCCCCTTCCAGACCTTGGGGCATGGTCTGTACGCTCTCACCCAAGCAAAAGCTGCCCTGTACCAGTTACTTTCCACCTCTCTCTCCCTTCCAGACTTCCATCGGGCCTGACCCCCTCTGGGGTTCCACTTCTACCGAGGAGAGAGAGAGTGCTTTTCCAGGGTTACATATCTACTGACTGCTGCCAAATCCTGCAGTCATGCGTGCTCTTGGAGCCTCTAAGGGGATCTTCCCAGCCTCATGGAATTCTGCTAGGCCACAAAACCGCAGACAGTCCCTCAGCCAGACTTCTATGACACTGGTTCTCCATTTTTCCTTGCACCTAGGGCTTTCAGACTCACAGGGGAGTTAGTCCTGGGTTTCCCCATCTCTGCACTTTTTGCGGCACACCTCCGTCTCTCACCCCCACGGTGCCAGGCGCCAACGAATGTGCATCGCTTCAAGCTTCCTGGCATGTGGCCTCTTGCCTCCTGGGTGGTGCTATTCATAGAGTGGCATCTCCACAGTGCCTGGTGAAGAACGGGAGGCCTGCCTGCCTCAATGCAAGATGACATGGCTGCCCTATCTCCACTGCCATGGGGACTGGGAGAATGGGACTGCAGACCTGGTTTCCCAGGGCGGCCTTCAAGTGTCCCAGTTTAGGTCCTGTAACAAAATGGCCATCTTGGCTGGTTGTCACAATAACATGGTTTCATTTCCTGGCTTTGTAGTACATTACCCCTACCGTGATTTCTGCGCAGGAATGGGTGTGGCCTACATGACTGACAAGCCATGCAGATTATACAGTGACATGGTGAATGTCAATTGTGAATATTCACTTTCTGACCATTTTTAAACAGGCTTCATGCTTTTTATTTTATCTTTAATTAGAGCTACTACAGCTTTTAGTGTACCGGGATAAGCCGAAAGACACAACAGCAGCTTTTAGTGTACGATACGTAAAACGGAGACCAACTGAATTTGTCCTCATTTTCTACATAGTGCAATGTCGAAAGCACTATGGTGTGTGACTTGCTTTGTGACTTTGTACGTAACCACAAGCTGTGTTGCAGGATAAGAAACGGGTCAGAAGGACAGTATGTATGCAGTATCTACAAGTTCCCGTTATGTAGTCCATACCCATAACTGGTGCACTCCCACCTTTCTTTGGTACAATGTTGTGCAGTAAATGCTTTTGCAGGGGAGATAAAGCAATATTCTGAGGCAGTGGGACAATAAATAAACGCAATAAAAAAAAAAAAAAAACCCTCTCAGAAAGGTCGCCATCCACACCTTTACAGAACAAGAATTTTAAGTCTGTGTAACAGATTTTATACATGCAGCATTTTATGTGTTCGCTCCCTCCCCTTTACAAAATTGTAAATCTTAGGGTTACCACCTGTCCCACTCTGCAAAGGACAGTCCCTCTTTGGGCAATTGTGTCCTGCAAAAAATTGAAAAAATGGCAAATGTCCTGAGATTTTTGGACAAAAATATCTCCTGTATTTTCTTTAATAGTTGCATAAAACAGTTATTTTGTATCTGAAACACCTAATTGTTATAAGAAACAGAATAAGCAACTCAAATGCTACAAGAATAAGTTTTTTCATTTGTACTTACCGTGGATATGTTTTGCCCTGCAAAATCTGACGTTTCTACAAAAAAGTCCCACTTTGGGCATTTGAAAAGGTGGCAACCCTAGTAAATCTCAGTGCAACATTAATACTTTTGTATAAATGCAGCATATTCTGTGTTTGTTGTAATTGGTAAAAATCTGTTTGGATCGGTACACCATTTGTAACTACACGTTCTGCCAAATTATTTAGTCTTAACATGTATCGAAGATTTTGATCAACGGAAATTGGAAATCCTGAAACCAGCAAATAAGGGAGAAAAGTTTTTTTTTTTTATCGAAATAGTTACAATGTTTAGTATACTTATTTCTCTGAGAATAGTTTTCCAAAGTTTATTCAAAGCAGTTTTCAAAATAAACGTCATGCGCAGAGTGCTGGGCAGCAATTGGGCGGTCGGGTAATGTTCTAATACAAAACTTATTTCCTTAACTGCAGTCTGGCATATTCAGAAAGGCTGTGAAGTTTTACTTTGAATAGGTAGTAGAAGCAACGAATTTTAAAAGTAAACAGGTTGTAGATAACATTCAACCCCAACCCAATATCACGAGTATTAACAGGAGAATACATGCTCTGACTCATAAAACAATATGGAATGGGACAATGGAAGACGAAGGTGTGTTGGGACTTGGATGGTTAACAACTTTCAGACGCCGAAGCAGAACTTTGTTTTATTTTTCCCAGGGAGGTGGGGCGACATCCAAGCTAAATACGGTGCGAAAACTTGATTGAAAGAACACACTCAAGGAACACAAGAAACAGTAAGAATATAATGCAGTTCCCCAGAATACAGCAGCAAAAACACTTCCGAGACAAAACAGCTCTGTTCACTATGACAAACTAATGAATAATAACAAAAATATCCCTAACCCAGAAAAGACTACATGGCTAAAAATAATCCCCCACTTCCTTTCCTAGCTTTCACTGTGGTATCTCAAAGACTCAACATTATTTCTTCAAAGTCCACGGTCACACAAAATAAGTGCCACTTCAATGACGCAACAAAACTCACCATTAAATCATCTGGACAAACGACTTCATTTAATATAGCCTCCATGATTGCGGAAACTTGGAAGCAGGTTCACGGCCAGTTACAATCACGTGATTAATGTATCGCGCACTCTTTTAAACGACAGCGGAAATGTTTTTTTTTTTCCCCTTATATAATGCTTAGTTTCGTATATGACAAACTACACGTACAAGGTTTAGGCCTTGAAAATAGTCATTTGCTGCATATGTATATATGACTGTGCCGTAGTTATTCACAGTATTCGGATGGTGAATAAAGTTACCGTTTATTTTGAATACAAGCATTAAAAAAACCAGCTCGGCACTAATGCTTTGCGTCATGCTGTTTCTAATGCGTAATGACGACTTTAATGATGTATTAAAGTTTATAGTAAAATGCTAAGATTTGGATTGTCATGCACTGTAACAGTTCTTTGCTTGTCAGAAAAATCTATTGCCGTTGGCTGTTAAAGAAGCAATAACACCGGACAGTCATAAATCTGAGCTGTTCAGCTTCTCGCCTTTTATTTCTGGTTTATTCCTCATAAAGTCTATGGTTCTCTGGCAAATCAGCGAAAGTTTAAATTACTACGTAATAACAGATATTTGAGTTTCAGACTTCACAACTTTCAGAAAATGCTAGAATAACAAGTTTTGCATTACTATAAAATTATCCAAGTTTATAAAACCGATACTTAAAATTACTATTTTAGACCCTTGTTCCCCATTATTTCTGGTTTTGTCCAGATTCTTTATGCTAAGGCTTAGTCAGAGGTATCCATCAGCAGGTGCTTCTTAGAAGCCCATTTCTAAGCAAGTGATGCTGGACCTGGTGGTCATTACAGGGAAATAATGGATTAGTCATAACACCGTATAGGGCAGGAGGAAGGCCTGCCACCTCTGTAAGCAATAATGACCGACAGGGTGTGTGTTAATGTGTAACTAATGCCCGCCATAGGTGTTATAAGGCCTGACGCCACAGGTCCTGGAGGGCATTATTGCCCTTAAGAGAATGGGCCGTCTGTTAAATTATATTATATTTATTTTTTAAGTACATTATCATTCTTTACATATATATTTTGATTTAAAATAATCCTCTGCCTAATTTTTCAAACTTTCTATCATATATGCAAAGAGTGTTGGAGGAAGCATTTTACATCAAAGAGATATAAAATAATATAGGAAAACATAATTTTATAGAGAGCCAATTCTCTCTCTCTCATACACAGTCTCTTTCTGTTTTGACACACACACATGCAGTCTCCCCTGGTTTCATACTCACATTCACTCACACAAGCATAACTCACCTTCTTAGCACAAAAAAATCTGGCCAAAGCCAAAAATAAGGGGGGGGGGGGGGGCACTAAAAATAAAGACAATTTTAATTATTGCTCTTGTTAGAGATTATGAATATAATTTTATAATTAATTCTGTTGTAAATATGCTGAAAGATCAAGCATAGAATACAAAGTTTGCTTGAATATATGTATAGAGTTTAGCAATGTAAAATGGGCATTCATACTATATGTATAACAGACAGGCTTCTCTTCAAAGCATCAGAAATGATTTTCTCATGTTTGCAGAACAAATATCTAAACTCAGCAATGAGTGATGTTTTTTCAGTGGGAACAGAACAGATGTTTGCTTTCATACTTTGTAAATATATGCTACAATCTGACAGAAAGAGTATGTGTCATTTGTTATAAAAATAAGTTATCTGCAACTGCTTATAGCTGCAAAATATATTTCTTTATCAGTGTGCAATTTGAAAGGCTTGCTGCTTTAAACAGACTACATATGGAGTCATGCAAAGCTCTTTGTCTCTGATTCAGCAGTAAACAGCACAGCAAGACTGTGTGTCTTAAGAAGACTTTGGATCTAGCACAGCAAAGAAGCACAAATTAAAATAAAATTTTCAATGGTGACCCTAACAAACGTTCCTAGTCTGTATCCAAAAACAGGGGGAGTGAGTGGGTAATGCCTTGTATAAGGTCACTCCTGTAAAAGCACAATAACCATCGTTTATGTGAAGTACTTCAGATTTCTACAGTTTGCAGCAATAATACAGTTTATTAGACGTCTAAATCTGGAGTGAGACTGCAGTGCAGGAAGGTGAGCAGTGCCATCAATTTTCCAAAAAAGGTACAATACAAAGTTGTAAGACTGAAACTGCCAGTTTTGCTGTACCAACTTCACAAGTGACTACAGAAACGTTTCAACCATCTACAGTAAAGTAGCCTGGCCATCTGCCTCTCTGTTGACTGGTAAGAAAATGTTTCTGTGTTACATACAGTATGAATGCCATAGAGGTAATAATAATAATAACAGAATGAAATGTTAGTTATACAGTATATTAGCAAATGTAAAACCTTATTAGGGCAAGTTAATAGTAAGGCATTATGCAAATGGATTGCAAGTTAATAGTAAGGCATTATGCAACTGGATTACAATATTTGACTGGTATCTGAAACAAAATTGTGTGTGGTATTAAAAAATATTTATTGTGTGTACAATGTCATAAAAATACAGTGCATGCCACTATTCAAAGGTTAGACTGTACAGACAAAGATTTTAATGGTAAAGAACCAAGAAAAGTTAATATGCTGACATTATATTCAGATGTTAGACAGTTATGTTCTGTCACCAGATGTAAAACATTTATTTCAGAGTTGCAACAACAGTCAAATCAGTTACTGACAGAACCTCTAGTACATTTTATTACAAAAGAATGTAATAAACTTCTAAAAGACAGACACAATGAGTTCAGGAAGCTTAGATAAGCTATACATACATCCTTTCAAAAGTGCATAGGAGTTTTAGATTCAGCAGAACAGATTACTGAAAAATATCAGAAAAACCATGCAACATTACAAGAAACTCTTGAACAGCAGTTGCAGGATAAAGAAAATAAATTAGCTAAAATGGCAGAGACTGACTTCCTTCATACAACAGCTGAGCTTAAAAAGAACAGGAAACTACAGCTGATTTGTACAAAAGAAATATATTTTATAATATGTTTATGTTTTGAAAATGGTTACGCATACATGCTAAGATCTGATGCATGGACAAATCATTCTTAAATGTTTTACTTTCATTCAGTTAAAGCAAGACATTTATCAGTAGTACAATAAAATAGACCATATAACTGCTATTTTAATAGCCTAGTCAAAAGGTACAGAACAGTTTTAGTGTATAAGAATCAAATGAAAATAGTTAATAACAGTAAAGATTTAAAGTCACGAGACTGACATGCATGTATTTTCTTTGTATCTGAAGTACAATGCGCAAGAATAAAAGGCAGACAACAGCAAATATAAATTATGTAAATATAAACATGTGTTAGTTAAACTAATATCTATTTTGTTTTTTACAATTTTTATATAATTGTATAGTAACACCACACCAAACTGTTAAAGTTCTGAATTAAAAAAAAGATAAAATCACAGATGGTATTAGTCAAACAGTCTTTGTAAAATGAATAGCAGAGCAGTTAAATAAATAAAAAATACTGAAATCCATGTAAGCTAATTGTAAAATAATGTCTATTTATGTAGTATAAATGCATAGTTATGCAAATCACAAATACTTATATTTCTAAATGTTTTACAACTACATTCTAATTTCAAACTGTAAGTGTATTAACAGATAATTTAAAGAACAATGCTAAAAAAGTTAACTATAGTTTATAGAGTATAAAATGTGAACTCAGACCTTCCCAGACTGGATAAATAGTTACAGAAAATGTTGTAAAAACAAGATCAAAATCAGGACTGATTGCCAGACAAGTGGCTTATATTTTTCTAAACCATTATTGTTATTAAAACATAATTGTTAAAATGTTTGCAGGCAACACTATTTGGTAATTGAAATAAAATGTCACAATTGTGCATAGATGGCACTGATAATCTGTTTGCAAGTAAATGTTAAAAGTAAAAAGAAAAAAAAACTCAGTTACGTCAAGTATAGCCAGCAAATGGGCCATAATATACATACAGTTAAAATCAATTATGCAAAAAGGTATAAATACCTACTAGTGGTAATAAACAGCAAAAGCTTCATAAAAATAATCAAATCAGACAAAGGTCTATAGTTTGTTAACCTAATAAGGCAAATAAATAATACTGCAATGCTGCAGGGGAGGGGCACTTTCTCAGTTTTACACTGACTGTATAAGCAGTACTGCACAAGGGTCTGAAATAGAGCTACAGGAATAAATATCTCATTCCTTCTTGACGATACTCTTTTAGGGGGAGGGAAAACAGGTATTAGTGTATTAGAAATACTAGTAAACAGGATTAAACCTGAGAGGATAAGATACTTTACAAGTTGTTAATAGCTATCATAATGGTTATTGTTTAGTATTAAATTGTATTTACAATCTGTTAAACTATAAAGCTATACAAGAGATGGTTTAAAAAACAAGATGATTTAAAATTGCTTTATTACAGCTATACAAGAGAGAGTAAAGATATGTAAAAAATTGAACAGGAATGGTCACTATTTTTAATATGTTTTTGGCAAAACAATGTTGGTATAAAAAAGCATGAATGTTTTTACGTACGCCTTTGGTGCCAGTTCCACTAGATATTTCTAAAGAGACATAAAAAATTTCCAAGATTTTACTTGATGTTACTGTTACTACATTTGTAAGATTGGACTAAGTGTACTTTACAGTCTTTGTATGTACAAATGCAGAAGAATTCAGTACAAATGATAGTATTTATATGTATAAATGCAGAAGAATTCAGTACAAATGAAATTAATGTCTAGTAATAAATATGTGTGAAAAAAACGTGTTTAAAAAAATGGGTCCAGGGTACCTACTAGATTGAAATGCACGAATAGCAAACAGTCTGTGTAAATACATACTGTACAGGATACATTGTAATAAGTTCAAAAGTAATTTGTCCAAGTTGTAATATTATCACTGGTTTTAAGTTAGAGTTTTATCATTGGTTTTTGGACCATCATTTTAGTACTGGTTACCCCAGCTAGAAAATTAAAGTTTATGGGCAGTTCGGAAATATGACCACAATGTTATGGTTAAAATGACATTGAAACTGTATACTTTTAGCAGTGTATAAATGCTTGCAGTAGCACATAGTACTTGTGTTTTATATATCATCATCATCATCATCTTTCAGCTTTTCCCGTTAGGGGTCGCCACAGCGGATCATCTCTTTCCATTTCTTCCTATCCTCTGCATCTTGCTCTGTCACACCAACCGCCTGCATGTCCTCTCTCACCACGTCCATAAACCTTATCTTAGGCCTTCCTCTTTTCCTCTTACCTGGCAGCTCCATCCTTATCATCTTTTTCCCAATATACCCATCATCCCTCCTCAGCACATGTCCAAACCAACGCAATCTCATCTCTCTTGCTTTGTCTCCAAACTGTCCAACAAAAAAAAAAAAAAAAAATTTCATCTGCTTTTACTGTACTTGTGTTTTTACCTACTTCTTTTTACTTTTGCATCATCTTAAAATACTCAATTGTATTTATTACTGCTTGGTGTAACTCATTCTAAGCCTTTTGGTTTAAACACTTGGGCTTCGGACCAGTTAGTTGTTTTGCACTGAGAGGTTTGTGGTCTGCACTGTTGTGGCAGAACAGGTAGCTTACATCCTTCTAGGTTGAGAACTGCTGATTGAGGGCTCAGTGTCTGTTATTCTAAAAGTGTATTAATTCTGGTTTAAGCACTTGGGCTTTCAAGCCAGTTATTTTACATTAAGAGGGTTCGTGGTCTGCACTCTTGTGGGAGGAGAGGCTGGACTCTGCCCTTCTGAGCTGGGAATTTCTGGTTAAAGGCTTATAGTGCATGCATATCTGAACTGTTTCTTACTGAAGTTGGTGCGCCTTGTTTGCTGTGGCATAGACTGGATTCGGGCCTGCTGGATCTAGCTTTGTTTGTGTAACTTGAGCACTAATCCAGACATTCTCTAAAGTATTCAATGGTATTTATTACTGCTTGGTTGTAACTTGATTAAAGTGTAGCTATCATTCAAGTCTTTTGGATTAAGCACTTGGGCTTCAGACCAGTTGTTTTACATTAGAAAGGTTTGTGGCAAGCACTGTGGTGGCAGGACAGGTAGCTTTCATCCTTCTAAGTTGGGAACTGCTGATTGAGAGCCCAGTGTCCAAGTGTATTAGTTCTGGTTTAGGCACTTGGGCTTCAGGCCAGTTATTTTACATTAAGAAGGTTCGTGGACTGCACTCTTGTGGGAGAAGAGGCTGGACTCTGCCCTTCTGAGCTGGGAATTTTCTGGTTAAAGGTTTATAGTGCCTGAATATTTGAACTGTATCTTACTGAAATTGGTTCACCTTGTTTGCTCTAGCATAGACTAGATCCAGGCCTACTGAATCTAGCTTTGTTTATATACTTGTTGTTTGTTTGCTTGTTATTTCCCTGGAAGCTAATTCACCTAATACGCAACTTCTCAGCTTCTGTGGATCACTAGTGATATCTGCATTGCTTACTGTACTTATTTCCTTGTTTCACTTGAAAGAAAGTTACTGTTTGTCGCTTTTGCATTTAGTTACTTGTATCACATTGCACTCAAGTTACCTGGCACTTGCTCACTAAAGCAATTATATAAGTCAGCACTAAAATTAAAAGCACTACACCCTCACTCCCCACTGGCCCTTGTTTTCAATTAAGGATTTCCCAATATTATTCTAGCATGTCCAAAGGTCAGTTGTCAATCTCCTCTCCGGTCCAGCTGGTGAATCTGGGAATCTTGAGGCAATGTTATAACTGCCTCATGTACACAGACAACCCTCTCCTCCTCCCACATAACACAAATACTTGCGAGAGATGCAGCTATTTAGCCAAACTGGAGGCTGAGCTCTCTCAACTCAGGACTGGCAAGACCAGACAGGAGGAGAAGGCAACTACACACACCACAAAACCAGCCTCACATAATGCTACCACTCCACTGAATCAAACACATAAACACACAAAGACATACTGGAGGCTCTGAGTAAAAATTTACCTAAACAGCAGAGGCCTCCAAAGCAGACACCCAAACAACTGCTACCTCAAGACACCCCACAAGCAACACATAAACCACAAAAGCAGTGTGCAAAGCAGTCACAGCCCTTAAGGCCAAATACAACACCAAACATACTTGTCATAGGTGACTCCATAGTCAGACACACTGACGTCCCACTCACCAGGCTGAACAAGGAGAGGGTCACAGTAAGCTGCCTATCGGGCGCTAGAATCCGCCACATAACACAAGCACTGGTCACTCCACAGCAAGTACAAATATGACACAGTCATTGTCCATGCTGGTGTGAACGACCTGAGACGCACCTCCCTGGACTGCATGAAAAGAGACATAGAGGAGCTCTCTGATTATGTAGCCCAGGCAGGTATGACCCTAACCCTGAGCAGTATCCTTCCTTCACCAAGAATGATGCCACAATATAGAGACAAGATGATCAGCTTTAACAATTGGCTTAATGTCTGGTGTCATTCAAAGGGGATCCAGTGTCTGTCTGCCTGGGATGACATGCTTGACAAGCCACGCTGCTTTCTAAGGGACGGCTTGCACCTGTTACCCCTGGGATTCCGGATATTGGCTAAGGCTCTTGCCTCCCCCATAGTGCCTTTTTTAGGCAAGGCTCAAATTCTAAACCTACCACCCTAGAAAACAAAAATGGGAAGAAATTGAGGGTAATGCTGCTCAATGCCAGAAGTCTAAATCTCAAAATGCATGCACTCGAGGCCCTTCTCAGTATGGAGAACATCGATGTCTGTGCTGTAACTGAAACCTGGTTCAAGGCTCCTGAGAGCACCCCGGCACTATTAGGTTTTACCTCATATCATGCTCCGGCCCCAAAACCCGGACCACTCACAAAAGGAGGGGTGTATCCATATTCATAAAGGATACTCACACCTCCAGGTTGGTGGCAACGCATGAAGCTTCGGAAACCATCCAGGTGCAACTAACAATAGGCAAAACTGCTCTACAAATTGTAGCATGCTACAGGCCACCCTCTCAAACTCAGGAACCCCACACAGCCTTCCTGAAGACACTGGAGGGTATAAATGTATCTCCAAACACCATCATATTGGGTGACTTCAACTACCCGAATATAGACTGGGAACATTACTCAAGCCCTAACTTTCTAGCCCAACGGTTCCTGGAGTTCATAAATTCAAATGCCATGGAACAGCTAGTCACTGTTCCCATGAGAGGAGAAAATATACTAGATCTCATTGTCACAAACATGGGGACAAAATGCTCCACACCGAAGTATATCCCTCATTGGTGAGATCTGATCATAAACTAATCTCACTGGAAATCCACATCCCGCCCCCACCCCAAACAAAAGACCATAGTGAAGAACTTCTCTAAAGCAAACTTCACACTACTCAAGACTGGTGTGGTATCCTTCAAGGCCCCTGAGTCAGAGGAAACCACAACCCAAGCTGCGGAAGCCCTTACAAATGCCTTCTATGAACACCTCCAGGACTGCATGGATCAGGCAATCCCAAATAAAACCAAGACTCTTTCCACAAAGGGCAAACGTCCAGTCTGGTGGACCCCAGCCATTAACAAACTTTACAATAAGAGGAGAAAGCTATTACATGATAGAACAAAATCCATAAAAGGAAGTCACCCTGATCATTATTAGTAAAAAATACGAGCACTCATAAAATCAACTAAGGCCAATTTTGAGAGAAAATTGCCATGGATTCAAAGGACAATCATAAGGCCTTTTTCAGCTATGTTAGGAACCTGGGTGGAAACTCACAGATATGCTCAGAATTAGTCCAAAATGATACAAAAATCACTGAACCCACAGACATTGCCAACATACTGGCAGACAGGTTCAGTGCAAACTTCACCCCTCTCCCCTAAAGGAGAGATAACTATCCCAGCCGAGTGTAGCCTCCCGGACATCTCAAATGCGCAGGTGAAAGCTGCTCTCTCTAAAGCTAAAAACACAGCATCAATGGGACCAGATGGTGTCCCCGGCTGTGTGCTACACGAGCTAAATGAGGAATTAAACCCGCACATAAGGCAGCTGTTTAATCTCAGCCTTACCACAGGATACGTGCCCAAGGAGTGGCGTGACGGCAACTGTGGTCCCACTCCACAAAGGTGGCCTCACGGACCCTGGTAATTACCGCCCCATAAGCTTAACAAGTCTAGTCTGCAAAGCTATGGAGAGGATCATAATGGAGCTCATAAACAAAGATATAGGGACTTGCAGACATTGGACCCGACCCAGTTTGGCTTTGTCAAGGGAAGATCATGCCTTTTGAACTTGGTTGACTTCTTCGAAATAGTCACCAAGGCCATTGATGAGGGAAAGGCAGTCCATACAGCCTACCTTGACCTTGCAAAGGCTTTCGACACAATACCCCACTGGTATTGTAGAAAAACTTACCAGCTTAAATGTAAACCCATATGTCACAAGATGGGTTGCAAACTGGCTTAAGGACAGAACCCACAGGGTTAGAGTTGCTGGCGCTGTGTCAGACTCCAAGCCGGTCACAAGTGGTGTCCCACAGGGCTCGGTCCTTGGCCCCTATTGTTTGGCATCTACTTCTCAGAAGTACAGGCCAACATGGGAGGACTTTGGCTGACAAAGTCTGCAGATGACTGCAAACTGGGCCATAGTGGAAAGTGCATCGGACACTGATATCCTTCAGAAGGGACTCACGGAAACAGATAGCTGGTGCCAGAGCCATGGCCTGAAGTTAAACGCCAAAAATGTATAGTCATACCCTTCGGGAAAAACAAGGTAACCCCAAGCTACCATATAGGTGGCAATCCACTAAGCACAGAAGAGGTTATCAGGGACCTGGGGACCCAGGTTGACAGTGGCCTTTCTTTTGACACTCACATTGCTAAAGTGGTTAGAAAGACCTTCTACATTGCCCACCTGATCATGAAGGGATTCACATCCAGATCTAGTGAGGTCATTGTTCCCCTGTACTCTTCACTTATCAGACCAATGATCGAGTACAATGCCCCATTCGGGATGTATCTCACCCGACATCTGCAGCAATTGGAGAGACCCCAAAAGTTCCTCACCAAAAGGATAAAGGGACTCCAAAATCTGTCATATGCTGCCAGATTGAAGAAACTCCAGCTCTATTCAGTCGCATACCGTCTGCTCAGAGGTGACATGTGCCTGACATACAAGGCCATGTCCAACCCGGAATTAATGGACATGCTCCACCTCAAAAATCCAAATCCACCAAAACCACTAGAGCAAGCGACTTAAACCTTAGCACGGATATAAATAGGACGTGCTGGAGGGATAGATTTATCACTCAGAGACTCCCTATGCTGTGGAATAAAATCCCGGTCCATGTGAGGCAGAGCACCTCGCTGACTCTGTTCAAGAGAAATCTAGACCTGTGGATGGGAGATCGTAGGTTTACCCCGGGAATCATCTCTGGGTCACTGCTGGACAGAGGCACAACAAACTAATGGGCACAGTATTTTTTTCATATAAGGGGTGGCGTAAGCCACAATAATTTGGGCTAGGCTTATAAATGCCTTAGGGCAGATAGCCTAGTATAAACCTATGAACCTATGAACCTATGAGCTGACCCTCTAATATACTGATTCCTAATCCTATCCATCCTAGTCACACCAAGTGCAAATCTTAACATCTTTAACTCTGCCACATCCAGCACTGACTCCTGCCTTTTTGTCAATGCCACTGTCTCCAACCCATATAACATAGCTGGTCTCACTGTCCTCTTGTAGACCTTCCCTTTCACTCTTACTGGTACCCGTCTGTCACAAATCACTCCTGACACTCTTCTCCACCCATTCCACTCTGCCTGTACTCTCTTCTTCACCTCTCTTCCACATTCACCATTACTCTGAACTGTTGATTCCAAGTACTTAAACTTGTCCACCTTTAACAACTCTACTCCCTGCATCCTCACCATTCCTCTACCCTCCCTCTCATGTACACACATATATTCTGTCTTAGCCCTGCTGACCTTCATTCCTCTGCTCTCTAGAGCATATATCCACCTCTCCAGAGTCTCCTCAACCTGATTCCTACTCTCACTACTAATAGCGTATATTCCAACTTGCTTCACTTAAATACACATAAGTTTTACAAAGTTAGAATTAGAAAAACAAACAGTAAGGGAAATGATTTCATCCACAGAAAGTCCACTATTCACTCCCTACCTGTATGTGGTTTTGTCCTGACAGAATAAAAAAAATGGTAACATTAGTGCATTTTGTCTTATAGTAAGTGCTAGGTGAAGTCCCCTTGTGGGCTACTTAAGCCTAGCAAATTTCCTTTTCAGAAATGAGAATTAAACCTTGTAACTTGTGTCTGTGAGGTAAACTCTAACAATTATACCAATGCCAAACTCCCATACAAAGAGTAGCAACAACACTTATTCTAGCTTGCTTTACAAAAATGTGCAATAGTCCTGTAAAATAACGACAACAGCAAACAGCAGAGCTAATCATTTCATCTACAGACAGGTCTCATATACATTGCTACCTACAGTATCTGGACTGACCATGCCCGGTTTAAACAATAAATAAATAAAACAAGTGATGGTTACATTAATGTATTTTTTCACACAAACTGTATTCACAGCTTGCATTCCCTATTACTTCATCCAAAAATAACATGTTAGTCCTCTAATGACAGAATTACAACAGCAAACAGTAGGGCCAAATTTCATCCACAAATAGCCCCATACCAACTGCCTACCTGAAGTATCTGGCTTGACACTACCAAAATAAAAAGAAGTAATAATAATAGCTACATTAATGAAGTTTTGTTGCTCAGAAACAATAGTTACAACTTGCATTTCAGCTTGTTTCACCCAACTGCACATTAGTCCTACAAAGGCTACATTATACTATCAAAAGCACAACACGAACAGTCATTTCATCTACAAACAGACCTGGACCCATTGTTACCCATAGTATCTGGTTTGACCCTGCCACAATTTAAAAAAAAATACTTACCTGCTACTATCCAGAGAAATTCCAGGATCAACTTTTTCTAAACAAGTTAAAAAAATGCTTCCTCATCATGTGTATGCTTTACTCTGTTATGAAAATAACGGTGTCCAGGAACTAATAGCAGACTATTCCCTAAGCCTTTAGGCATGTTCCTTCACTTGGGCTGCAAGGTTTTTCAACCAATTGGGCTGCACATGTAATAAGGAGATGTATTCCCAAGGCAAAAAGTCATGGAAAAAGTAAAGAAATGTATTGGTAAATTCACTTGCCAATTGGCATGACCAAACTTGTAAATAACAATGAGATGGACATCACTACTGCTTTTGCATTTGAAATTATGACAACAGAAAAAAGAAAACTTGTGAAAAGTGGAACTTCAAGGCACAGTAATATATTTTACATAGAATGAGTCATAGTTGGACTTAAATTCTAAAAATACCAAAAACTGTACAGTTAATTTGTAGCTGTCATTTAAGAACCTGATGGTTTTCTTTTTTTCTCATTTCCATGTTATTCCTCTTGAGTGCTTTCTCTGTCAGGACAGAAGACGCAGTTGGATAATCACTCAGGATCGTAAGATGAATGGATCCTCTAACTGCATTTTCATTGTGATGTGTGACATAAAAATGCAAAAAGAAACATAAAATAAAATCTCTGTGGGGTAAATGGGAAAATATGGCAAATGAGGTACATTCTCAATTGTGTACTACCTATGCAGAATATTTTCTGATTTCAGCTGAAAGAGCTAAACTACTATTTTTTTGCATCAGCTTGTATGGCAGGTTATCAAAAGGGGGGATGCATGCCCCTGTGCCAAGGCTTAAATATACCACTGATTAAACAGCAGCAGGAACAGTAGGTATTTAAGTGTTCCAGGCTCGAGGCTTATAATATACAAAGCACATATCATCAACCCCCCCTTTTTCCCATTTTAGGATGCCCTGTCCATTCTCACAATCTCTCTAAATTCAGAACCACTCTCCACCATCTTCAGCAGTCATGCCTGGCTGTTGCATGTCATCTCTAACACACTCCATCCTCTCTTGGATGGACATTCTTGTCTCCTCTCACCTTCTTCTTGTCTCTCCCAAATCATCTTTACAAAATCATATTCTGCTTTCATGTGAACAAACAACCATAATCTCTTCTCCTTGGCCTTCTCTGCAATTAAGGCTAGATTGACTTCTACTCCTCTTCTTCTTCTTCTTCCTCTTCTTCTTCTTCTTCTTCTTCTTCTTCTTCTTCTTCTTCTTCTTCTCTTTTGGCTGTACCCATTAGGCATCACCACAGTGGATCATCTGTTTCCATTTCTTCCTGTCCTCCACATCTTGCTCTGTCACACCAACCACCTGCATGTCCTCTCTCACCACATCCATAAACCTTATCTTAGGCCTTCCTGTTTTCCTCTTACCTGGCAGCTCCATCCTTAGCATCCTTTTCCCAATATACCCAGCATGCCTGCTCAGCGCATGTCCAAACCAATGCAATCTCATCTCCCTGGCTTTGTCTCCAAACCATCCAACCTGAGCTGACCCTCTAATATACTGATTCCTAATCCTGTCCATCCTCATCATACCCAATGCAAATCTTAGCATCTTTAACTCTGCTACCTCCAGCCTTTTTGTTAATGCCACTGTCTCTAACCCATATAACATAGCTGGTCTCACTACCCTCTTACAGACCTTGCCTTTCACTCTTACTGATACCCATCTGTCACAAGTCACTCTTGACACTCTTCTCCACCCATTCCACCATGCCTGTACTCATAGCTGTCAACCTCCTGTTCCAAAAATGAGGAACATTAGCCCTCATAATGTGTGACAAATGGGCAAAATGTGGAACACTTACAACTGGCTTACTAAACAGCTTCTAACTAGGCAGCATATGATGGCTAAAATAGGCTGGTTTTTACGTAAAAAAGATATTCTAATGAATTAATATGATTCCCATCTATTTAGCCATGGCTAGCAGGTAAACAATTTCCAACAATGAATGTGTGACAGACCCTTTCAATGTGGAACCTTGAGGAACATGCACCTTTTAAGACCTCAAATGAGGTACGTTCCTCATAATGAGGTACACTTGAGAGCTATGCCTGTACTCTCTTCTTCACCTCTCTTCCACACTCACTATTCCTCTGAACTGTTGATCCCAAGTATTTAAACTCATCCACCTTCACCAGCTCCACTCTGCATTCTCACCATTCTGCTACCCTCCCTCTCATTCACACACATAAATTCTGTCTTAGTCCTGCTGACCTTCATTCCTGTCATCTCCAGAGCATATCTCCACCTCTCCAGGGGTCTCCTCAACCTGTTCCCTACTCTCACTACAGATCACAATGTCATCTGCAAACGTCATAGTCCACAGGGACTCCTCTCTGGTCTCGTCTGTCAACCTGTCCATCACCATTGTAAATAAGAAAGTGCTCAGAGCTGATCCTTAAGTAATCTCACCTCCACCTTAAATGCATCCATTACTCATACTGCAGACCTCATCGCTGTCACGCTACCCTCTTACACATCCAGTACCACTCTTACATACTTCTCTGCCACTCCTGACTTCCTCGTACAATACCACAACTCATAGGTTCATATGTGTATACTAAGCTAATGGCCCTGAAGCTTTTACAAGCCTAGCCCAGAGAAGTGCCCTGGCATCGTGCTGCCCAACATTAGTTCCCAGTGTCTCTATCAAATAGAGCCACTGGAGTGATCCCCTGGGGTGAATTTTCTATTTTCCATCCACTCATCAAGATTTCTCTTGAATAGGGCCAGTGAGGTGCTCTGTTTGACAAGTATGGGAAGTCTATTCCATAGCATGGGCAGTCTCTGGGTTATGAACCTGTCCCTCCAGCTTGTTCTGTTGATTGTGGTAATGAGGATGAAGTCTCTGGAGTGTGTGGTGTGGAGGGATTGGGATTTCTTTAGATGTAGCATATCTAACAGAGCTGGGTCAGAGATGGCTTTGTAAGTCAAGCAGAAATCGCATCTAAGTAGGCAATATGAGACAGAATAGTTGGAGCTTTTTGAGTCTGTCCATATAGGACAAATGGTAAAGGCCCAGGATCCTCTTTGTGAGGTACTTTTGTGGCCTCTCCAGTTTTTGCAGGTGTTTTGTGCAGTACATGCCAAATGGGGCATTGTACTCAATGATTGGCCTAATGAGGGAAGAGTAGAGGGAGACAATGACCTTTTTCTTCCTGGATAAAAAGCCCTTAGTAATGAGATGTGCCACATAGAAGGACTTTTGACCACAGTGGCAATGTGGTGGTCAAAAGGGAGGTTGCTGTCAACCTGTGTTCCCAGATCTCTTATAACGCCCTTTATGTTCTGTGGACTACCATCAATGTGGTAATTCATGGGAATTGGGTTTTTCCCAAAGGGGATGATGACACATTTTTCGGTATTGAGCTTAAGGCCATGGTTCTGACACCAGTCGTTGGTCTCAGAGAGGCCTTTCTGTAGGATGTCAACATCACTTGGGGAGTTAATAATAGCTCCCAACTTGCAATTGTCTGTGAACTTTTTCAGCCAGAGTACCTTCATATTGGCCTGGACTTCAGAGAAGTAGATACCAAACAGGAGAGGACCCAGGACTGAATCCTGTGGGACTTCACATGTGACTGGTCGACAGTGTGACTTGGAGTCAGCTACTTTCACACTGCAGGTTCTACCTGTCAGCCAGTTTGCAACCCACCTAGTGATACAGAGGTTGATGCCTAGCTTAGTGAGTTTTCTATGATTCCTGAGTGGGGAATGGTATCAAAAGCCCTGGCCAGACCAAGGTAGGCTGTATGAACCACCTTGCCTTCATCCACAGCTCTGGTGACTGACTCAAAGAAGTTGACCAAGTTGAGCAGGCATGATCTACCCTTCACAAAACCAAACTGTGTGGGATCCAGAGTTTGGAGATTCCCTACATCCTTGTTTATTAAGTCCATGATGATGCGTTCCATAGCTTTGCATATCAGACTTTTCAGGCTAATGGGGCAATAGTTCCCAGGGTTTGTAGTTGTTCCTCCTTTGTGGAGAGGGATGACTGTAGCAGTGCGCCATCTGGTTGGGACAAAGCCCGATCTGAGGCTGTGATTGAACAGGGCATACAGGTGAGGTGCCAGTTCACTCTGTAGTTCATGTAGAACACAGCCAGGGATATTGTCAGGTCCCATAGAAGCTGTATTCTTGGCCTTGGACAGTGCTGTTTTAACCTGTGCAGCAGTAATTCAGGGTGCCTGGCAATTTACTGGTATTGTAACTGGTCCTTGGGGGGGGGGGGTTGACACTGAATCTGTCTGCCAGTATATTGACAATATCTGTTGGCTCCGTATAGGAGGTACCATTGTGTAGTAGCTCAGAGCAAATCTGGGTATTGCCGTGGAGATTCTTGACATAACTATAGAAATCTTTGTGGTTGTCTTTACTATCTGCTGCAATTCTGTTTTCATAGTTAGCTTTAGAGGATTTGATGAGGGATCTCAACTTTTTGTTGAGGCTGATAAGAGAGTTTTTCCAGTCTTGGGACTTCACCTTATTCCGCATCAGTTTCCTTCTCCTGTTGTACAGTTTGTTTAAGGCAGGGGACCACCAGATTGGCTTCCTTTTTTGGAGGAGAGTGTCTTGGTTCTATTGGGTATGGTGAGATTCATGCATTTGTGTATGTGTCCATACAGTGCATAGGTGTATGATTCAGTGGTCATGCAACTATTCTCCATTTGCATGGGTGCCATGAAGTTAGCCACCTCTGATTTTAGGAGCCCAAAGTTAGCTTTGGAGAAGTTTTTCATGGTGGTTACCTTTGGGGGGGTGGATTTCCAAGGTGATTAGTTTGTGGTCGGATCTAACCAGGGAGGAGTTGACTATTGGTGTAGAGCAACGATCACCCATGTTAGTAATGACCAGGTTAAGGATGTTGCTACCTCTAGGGGGGTAAGAATGAGCTGGTCCAGGGCATTGGAATTAATGAATTCCAGGCAACGTTGGGCAAGTGTATTGGTACATGAGTAGTTTTCCCAGTTAATTGAGGGGTAGTTAAAGACGCCCAGTATGAGTGTTAGGTTGGACCCTAACATTCTCCAGGGTGCTTAGGAACATGGAGTGTGAGTCTTGGGACATGGTTGGGGACCTATGGTAGGCTACAACCTGAATTGCTGTCTTACCCAATGTTAGCTGCTCCTGAAGTATCTCAGATGCATTATGTTGGGCTACCAGTCTGGAGGTGTGCGCATCCTTTATGAATATGGAAACACCACCACCTTTGCAGCTTCAGTCCAAGATCTGGGGCTGAAAGTTGTGGAATGAGTTATAGCCTGGTAGTGCAGGGGTGCTTTCTGCTGCCTTGAACCAGGTCTCTATTACAGCACAAATGTCGATGTTCTCCATTTCAAGGAGTGCTTCAAACGAGTGCATTTTGAGATTTAGACTACCAGCGCTGAGCAGCATGACCCTCAGATTGCATTTGCTTGTATCTGTTACGGTGGTAATTTGGTCTTTGGAGCATAGCCTAAAAAATGCACTATAGGGGTGGCAAGAGCCTTGGCCAGTATCCAGAAGCCCAGAGGCAATAGATGCAGGCCATCTCTGGCAAAGCATTGGGGTCTGCAAGTTATGTCATCCCAGGCAGACAGATACTGGATCCCCTTACAATGACACCAGAAACTTAGCTAATTGTTGAAATCAATAATTTCCTGCTTGTACTGTGGTATCATTCTGGGTGATGGTAGGATGCTGCTCAGGGCTGGGGTCATACCCGCCAGGGCTACATAATCCGAGAGCTCCTCCATGTCTCTTTTCATGTAATCCAGGGAGGTACATCTCAGGTCATTCACACCCACATGTACAATGAAAGAGTCATATTTGTACCTCTTGTTGAGGGATCTGAGTGCATGTGTTATGTGGAGGATCCTGGCACCTGACAGGCAGCTGACTGTTACTTTCTTCTTATTCAACCTAGTGAGTGGGACATCAGTGTGCCTCACTGTTGAGTCACCTGTGACTAGTGTGTTGGGCATGCTGTTTTGCCTTAGGGGCTTTGGTTGAGTGGCACACTGTTCAGGAGAGTTATGTGTCTTGTGATTAGTGTTGTGTTGTGGTGGTCAAGTGCATTTCTGCCTTGGAGGTCTCTGCTGTTTGGCTAGATTTTTATTGAGAGTCTCCACGAAGGTGGGTGTGTGGTTTGTGTTTTTATGTGAAGGTAGTGCTGGTGTGTGTTCTGGAGGGCTATGTGTTCCATGTGGTGTGGTGCAGGTGTTGACCTTCTTCTCTTGGCCAGCTATTCTGGTCTTGGATGGAGAGTGTGTGGCTTCCAGTTTGGATATATAAGTGCATCTCTTGCAAGTCTGAATGTTGGGAGGTAAGAGGAGAGGGTTGTCAGTGTACATGAGGCAGTTGCTACATTGCCTCAGGATGCCCAAGTTCACCAGGTTAATAGGAGAATGCACAGGGAACTGACCTTTAGACATGCCTGGAGGGGTGGGCATTAATAATAAGTACTGGAGTTGTTTCCTTGTAGAACATTTAGTGCTGGTAGCACTTTTGTGTGCTGCAATAATTGCTACAAGAAGTCTGGTAAAGTGCTAGACTAATAAGCTAGTAAAAGTGCAGGAGAGGAGAGAACTAGCAGATCTAATGGAAAAATTGAAGTGCAGACTTTGGCACTGCTCAGAAGCTTACAAACAGTCCTGGATACAGTAAATCTGTATTTGGACTAGACTAGTTACAGGAAAGTAGGGAAACAAGCACAAATGTGGGCTTTTAGACCAGAAAGTTGAAAGATGGAAAAACTGTCCAAATGGCCAATAAACTACAATTTCTGGCCCAGAAACCACTCCTCTTGTGGTAGATAGGCTAGCTAGTGCTTATGACTCCAACTGATAAGCTGGAAGGCTTCCCTCAAACACAGAAAAGCTTGGGGGGGGGGCTCAGAAGCTTACATATAGTCTTGGATATAACAAATCTGTATCTGGACTAGACTAGTTACAGGAAAGGTGGGAAAAGTGCAAACATGGGCTTTTAAACCAGAAAATTGAAAGAGATGGAAAAAACTGCCCAAATGGCCAATAAACTACAATTTCTGGGGCAAAAAAAACACTCCTCTTGTGGTAGATAGACTACCTAGTGCTTATCATTCCCACTGATAAGCTAGAAGGCTTCCCTCCAACACAGAAAGGCTTGGGGGGCTCAGAAGCTTGCAAACAGTCCTGGATACAGCAAATCTGTATCTGGACTAGACTAGTTACAGGAAAGGTGGGAAACAAGCACAAATGAGGGCTTTTAAACCAGAAAGTTGAAAGACATGGAAAATCTGTGCTCTGCTTGACATGTATGAGAAGTCTATTCCAGAGCATGGGCAGTCTCTGGGTGAGGAACCTGTCCCTCCAGCAGGTTGTACTGATTGTGATAATAAGGATGAGGTCTCTGGAGCATGGCTGCAGAGGGATTGGGCTTTCTTTAGATGTAGCATTTCTAACAAAGCTGGGTTTGACATGGTTTTGTAAGTCAAGCAAAAATTGCCTCTAAGTAGGCAATATGAGACAGAGAATAGCTGGAGTCTTTTGAGTCTGTCCATGTAGGACATGTGTTTAATGCCAAGGATCCTCTTTGTGAGCTACTTCTGTGGCCTCTCCAGCTGTTGCAGGTGTCTAGTGAGGTACATGCCAAATGGGGCGTTATACTCAATGATTGGTCTAATGGGGGAAGAGAAGAGAGAGACAATGACCTCTTTCTTCCTTGATGCAAAACCCTTGGTAATGAGATGTGCCACACAGAAGGACATTCTGACCTCAGTGGTAATGTGGTGGTCGAAGGAGAGGTTGCTGTCAATCTGCATCCCCAGATCTCTTATAACTCCTTCAGTGTTCAGTGGGCTCCCATCGATATGGTAATTAGTGGGAACTGAGTTTTTACCAAAGGGGATGACAACACATTTTTTGGCATTAGGCTTAAGGCCATGGTTTCGACACCAGTCATTGGTCTCAATGAGGCCTTTCTGTAGGATGTCTGCATCACTTGGGGAGTTAATAATGGTTCCCAGCTTGCAGTCATCTGCGAACATGGTCAGCCGGAGTCCCTTTTTGTTGTCCTGGACGTCTGAGAAGTAGATGCTGAAAAGGAGAGGACCCAGGACTGATCTCTGTGGGACTCCACTTGTGACTGGTCAGCAGTCTGACTTGGAGTCTACTACTTTCACACTGTGTGTTCTATCTGTGAGCCAATTTGCAACTCACCTAGTGATATAGGGGTTGATGCCTAGTTTGGTGAGTTTATCAATAATTCCTGAGTGAGGAATGGTACCAAAGGCCTTGGCCAAATTGAGGTAGGCTGTATGCACTGCCTTACCTTCACCCACAGCCCTGGCAACTGACTCAAAGAAGGTAACCAGGTTGAGTTGGCATGATCTCCCTTTCACAAAGCCAAATTGTGTGGGGTCTAGTATTTGAAGATTTCAGCTATCTTTGTTAATCAGGTCCATGATAATGTGTTCCATAGCTTTACATATCAGACTCATCAGGCTAATGGGGTGATAATTCCCAGGGTCTGTAGTTGCTCCCCCTTTATGGAGAGGGGATGACTGTAGCAGTGCACTATTCGGTAGGGACAAAGCCTGAGGTGAGGCTGTGGCTGAACAGGGCATACAGATGTGGTGCCCATTCACTTTGTAGTTCATGTAGAACACAGTCAGGGATATTACTGGGTTACATAGAAGCTGTATTCCTGGCCTTGGACAATGCAGCTTTAACCTGTGCTGCAGTAATGCTGGGTGCCTGGCATTCTTCCGGTATTGTGATTGGTCCTTTGGGGGGGGAGGGGAAAAGTTGGCACTGAATCTGTCTGCCAGTATGTTGGCAATATTTTTTTGACTCAGTATAGGAGGTACCATTGTGCAGTAACTCAGAGCAAATCTGGGTATTGCTGTGGAGGTTCTGGATATAACTATAGAAAGCTTTGTTATTGCTTTTAGTGTCTGACACAATTCTGCCTTCATATCTGGCTTTAGAGGATTTGGTGAGGGATCTCAAATTTTTGTTGAGGCTAATAAGGGAGTTTTTCCAGTCTTGGGATTTCACCTTTTTCTGCAACAGTTTCTTCCTTCTGTTGTAGAGTTTATTAATGGCAGGGGACCACCAGATTGGCTTCCTTTTTCTGGAGGAGAGCATCTTGATTCTGTTGGGTACGGCTAGTTCCATGCATTGATGTACATGTTCGTACTGTGCACTGGTGTATGATTCAGCAGTCATGCAGCTATTTTTCATTGGCATGGGTGCCATGACATTACCCACCTCTGTTTTTAGGAGCCCAAAGTCAGCTTTGGAGAAGTTTTTCAAGGTGGTTACCTTTGTGGGAGGTGTGGGGGTGTGGGTGAGATGTGGATTTCCATGGTGATTAGTTTATGGTCAGATCTGACCAGGGATGGACTGACTACTGGTGTAGAGCAACAGTCGTCCATGTTAGTAATAACTAGGTCAAGGATCTTGCTTCCTCTAGTGGGGGTCAGAATGAGCTGGTCCCGGGCATTGGAATTGATGAATTCCAGGAAGCATTGGGCCAATGTATTGGTGCTTGAGTAGTTTTCCCAGTTGATGCAGGGGTTGTTGAAGTCTCCTAATATGAGAGTGTTGGTTTGGACCTTGATAGATTCCAGGGTGCTTAGGAACGTGGAGTGAGAGTCTAGGGACATAGTTGTGGACCTATAGCAGGCTATGACCTGGATCACCATCTTACCCAATGTTAGTTGTACCTGAAGTATCTCAGATGCATTATGCTGGGCTACTAGTCTGGAGTTGTGCATATCCTTTATGAATATGGAGACATCACTGCCTTTGGAGCTATGGTCCATGTTTCAGGGTGGAAAGGTGAGGAATAAGTTATAACCTGGTAGCACAGGGGTGCTTTCTGCTGCTTTAAGCCAGGTCTCCATTAAAGCACAAATGTTGATGTTCTCCATTTTTAAGGAGTGCGCGTGAGTGCATCTTGAGGTTTAGACTTCTAGCATTTGGCAGTATGACCCTCAGATTGCATCTATTTATAGCTGTTACAGTGGTAATTTGGTCTTTGGAACACCACCTAAAAAAGCACTATAGGTATGGCAAGAGCCTTAGTCAGTACCCGGAAACCCAGGGGTGACAGATGCAGGCCATCTCTGGCAAATCATCGAGGTCTGTCAATCCAGCCATCCCAAGCAGACAGATACTGGATCACCTTAGAATGACACCATAAGCTTAGCCAATTGTTGAAGTAAATAATTTTTTGTTTGTACTGCGGTATCATTCTGGGTGATGGTAGGATACTGCTCATGGCTAGGGTCATACCTGCCTGGGCCACATAATCCAAGAGCTCCACCATGTCTCTTTTCATATAGTCCAGGGAGGTGCATCTCAGGTCATTCTCACCCACACAGACAATGACATTGCTATACTTGTACTTGTTGTGGAGTGACCTGAGTGAGTGTGTTATGTGTTGGATTCTGGAATCTAACAGACATCTGACAGTTACCTTCCCCTTATTCAACCTAGTGAGTGGGACATCTGTGTGTCTCACTATTGAGTCACCTATGATTAGCATATTGGGCAAGGTGTTTAGCCTTAGAGGCTTAGGTTGTGGGGCACACTGTGGAGGTGAGGTATGTGTCCTGTGATTTGTGCTGTGTTGTGGTGGTTGAGTGTGTTTCTGTCTTGGAGGTCTCTGCTGTTTGGGTAAATTTCTCTTGAGAGCCTCCACAAAGGTGGGTGTATGGTTTGTGTTTTATGTGAGAGAGTGATGGTAGGTGTTCTGGAGGGCTATGCATTCCATGTGGTGTGGTGAAGGTGTTGACCTTTTCCTCTTGACCAGCTAGTCTGGTCTTGGCTGGAGAATGCGTAGCTTCCAATTTGGTGATATAAATGCATCTCTCACAAGTCTGAGTGTTGGGAGGTAAGAGGAGATGGTTGTCTGTGTACATGAGGCAGTTGCTGCACTGCCCCAGAATGCCCATGTGCACCAGGTTAATAGGAAAAAGCACAGGGGACTGCCCTTTAATCATGCCAAGAGGGGTGGTCATAACTACTAAGTTCTGGAGCTATTTCCATGAAAACAACTAGCGCTGATGGCACTTAGGTATGTAACAATAATTGCTACAAAAACCTGTTGAAGTGCAAAGTAATTAAGCTCTTTGAAGTGCAAGAGAGAAAGAACTAGCAATATTCAAGGGAAAAAAACTGGAGAGCAGACTTTCTGGCACCAGTAATAGTTTGCCTCAGCTCAGCGCTGCTAGGCGGAGCTTAAACAAGCGTAAACTAGCGCAAATGTGGGACTTTGAACCAGAAAGTTGAAAGGGATGGAAAAACTACCCAAACAGCCAACAAACTACAATTTCTGGGCCAGAAACAACTCCTCTTGTGGTAGATAGGTTACCTAGTGCTGTCCACAAAGACACAATGCAACTCCTTCTGACCTTCTCTATACTTCTCCATCAACATTGTCAGAGTAAACATCACATCTGTAGTGTTCTTTCCAGGCATGAAACCATACTGCTGCTCACTAATCATCACCTCCCTTCTTAACCTAGCTTCTACTACTCTTTCCCATAATGTCATGCTGTGACTGATCAGTTTTATCACTCTGTAGTTACTACAGCTTTGCACATCACCCATATTCTTAAAAATTGGTACCAAAACACTTCTCCACTTCTCAGACATCCTCTCACTTTCCAAGATTTCATTAAACAATCTGGTCAAAAACTCCACTGCCATCTTTACTAAACACCTCAATGCTTCTACAGGTATGTCATCTGGACCAATAGCCTTTCCATTCTTCATCCTCTTCATAGCTGTCCTTACTTCCTCCTTGCTAATCTGTTGCACTTCCTAATTCACTATCCCTACATCATCCAACCTTCTTTTTCTCTCATTCTCTTCATTCATCCACCCCTCAAAGTACTCCATCCATCTGCTCAACACACTCTCCTCACTTGTAAGTACGTTTCCCTCATTATCCTTTATCACCCTTATCTGCTGCACATCTTTCCCAGCTCAGACCCTTTGTCTAGCCAAATGGTACAGGTCCTTGGCTCCCTCCTTAGTGTCCATCCTTTAATACAACTCTCCATACACCTTATCCTTAGCCACCTCTCTCTTTGCCATACACCTCATCTCCTTATACTCCTGTCTACTTTCTTCATCTCTCTGATAATCCCATTTCTTCTTCATCAACCTCTTTCTCTGTATACTCTCCTGTACTTCCTCATTCCACCACCAGGTCTCCTTGTCCTCCTTCCTCTGTCCAAATGTCACACCAAGCACCTTTCTAGCTGTCAACCTTACCAGCTCTGCTGTAGTTACCTAGCTATTCGGTAACTCTTCACTGCCACTCAGTGCCTGTCTTAACTCTTACCTGAACTCCACCTCACAATCACCCTTTTTCATCTTAAACCATTTGATCCTTGGCACTTCCTTCACACTCCCCCTCCTCTTTTTGATCACCAACATCATCCTACAGACCACCATCCTATGCTGCCTAACTACAATTTCCCCTGCCACCACTTTACAGTCTCCAATCTCCTTCAGACTGGCCCTTCTACATAGGATATAATCCACCTGTGTGTATCTTCTTCCACTCTTGTATGTCTTTCTTTGTCTGTCCCATAGCGTGTATCCTACTATTCATTTCACAGCCATCATCTCAATCATCTTTCACTGCCCACGTTTCTGTGCCATATAGAAACACAGGCTGTACACCTAACTTTTTAGCTTCATCATTTCTTCTGTCACACTCTACCACTAACACTTTATACCATTTGGTTGTAGCACCTCTGATTCCAGACTTGATCTGTTCTTCAGATTTCCCTTCTCCTCAACCACACTTTCCAGATGCTTGAAACTATTTACTTGATCCACTGTTTTCCCTTCTATTTCAGTTTTCATCTTCTTCTGAATTTCCTATTTTGCTGCCATGGCCACTGTCTTGTCCGTGCTCAGTTTCATCCAAATGTGCCTTCAGTTTTGCATTCCACTCCGCTATCATTTATTGAAGTTCCTGTTTACCATCATTATATTTAAGAGTTATGCAGACTGCTTCATTTCTTAATAAGGAAAGAATAGTAAGAAGAAATAATGTTTCCAATCATGAACTGCTTTGAAATAACTCTCTCATAGTAATGAAAATTGTTAATCTTCATGCAGTGCTACTAAATTAAAACAATGCCATATTTAAATTTTCCCTCCCATTGACACATTGATTAAATGCTAGATGAAGGTGCTGTCATTTTTACTTCAGGCTCTGCCTGTATATTAATTCAACCTCTTCAGATTCTGAGTAACCAGTAGGATTTTATTATTTTAGAAGTTTATTTTCTAAAATAATACATTTCTTTGATTCTACTTGCACCTATATTTTTTGAAATATGTTGTGTGAACTTAGCTTATTCTACTTATGCCTTTGCTATTTGGCTCAGTTTTTGATTAATAATTGACTAACCAGCTCACTCACTTGGTTAACAAATGTAATCTAAGTAAGTAAATAATTTAAGTTCACTTATGTTTATACTAGCCTTCCACTGGAATCACTGTTTTCCCTCACTAGTTCAGCTCTATAAACCCCGGTCTCTAATCTGCACTATTTGCAATTCTCCACTAAGAATATGGATTCATTTCAAATAACTGTTATTGACTACATTGTTGTTATAAACTGTCTATACATAAGCCACTACATACTCACCATTAATGCACAACTCTACCTTCTTATCCTAATTACAAATCTATTATTATGTAGCACATCAGTGTATCTCAAACTTAGAATTTCTCCCATACTTCAGGAATTGTATTACTCAACTAAATTCCTGTGACTAGCACCACACTGCTACACATGGACTTAGCCAAAAGTCTAAGAAGTGATAACTAATTATAAATGTTATAAATAACTGCATAATCTAAACAGTTTAGTATTTAATGTTATTCTCTTTTTCACTGACTGTATTTCGAGCATACAAAGAGTTACAATGTCTCATCTCTTTCTAATATTCCTATTCCCAGTATTTATGATCATGGGTATCCAGTACCTCTGCTTCATGTTTGCAAACCCATTTGATCATGGCTTACTGAATGTCAGCTGTATTAGACTTTATCATCTTTAATGTACTGACAAATGCCTTTGTTCATACTGTCAGTTTAGGTAGTGTTTGTGGCTTTTCCCAGGCTTTCACAGAAAATTAGATCCCTTCTCCCTTGGGTATTTTTTTATTTTGTATCCAAAACATTTTTATTACAGTAGGTCTTGCGTCCTCATGGACTGTTTTAGGAGAATTAATTTAAGATTAAGTAATCTGACTCCCCCCACTGAAACTAGTTCCATCCTGAAAGAATATGGCATGAGAATGAATAGCCAATAAAATGCTTACAAGTAGTGTTACCTTCTCCATTCATTTGTTTTGCCATTTCTTAAGGTTCTTATATAGTACAAGTTTAAAAGCAATGATCATGTGTGTATGTATTCCTTATTGCTTACTTATTTATCATTCATTTACAAGAGACCATATTACATACTTATACAGACCTTCTGCATAGTAAACCTGATATCACCAGTGTTCCATTGACACTGCCTTGGTCCCTGCAGTTGCCCTTCCCTTATCTGCATCTCCTACCATCCCTCTGCTCTATCCCTGTCTGTTTTTATTCCATAGCATCACCTCTTTCAATTCTCTATTCATTCTTTTGCCTCCCCATTTCATTTTGATTATTTTTTAAAATTTCCTCCTTGTGGTAGTAAGAAATTTTCTTTCCGAGTCTTGTTTGGTGATACATTGTGTGCCTTTCCATCTTCTGGCTATAATGCCTTTAACATCCATTGCCAGAATTCTTTGCACTCTTAGCTGTTTCTTCCCACATCTCCCTCCCCTTTGCACTATTCTCATAGATTCATAGATTGTTACTAATGACTTGGGGGGGGGGGGGCTTTTCTAAGCCTAAAGTTTTGCCAAAAGAATCATGTCCTATATTTAAATAGGACATTTGGTGCCAGGCATTTATAAGCTAACTCTGTTCATAAGTGACATGGGTGCCAGGCCTGCTGTAAATGTCCTAATCCCCAACCACTGGTCTAGGTTGTGGTTAAACTGGGTAACAGACAAACACAGCTTCACATGAATGGGAAGCCTGTTTCATAGGAGGGTCAGTCTCTGGGACACACATCTGTCTCTCTGGCATGGTCTGTTTGAGTCACAGACAAAATTCAGGTCCGTAGAACTTGTACTTCTCATACTCTTTGACTTATGAATATGTAGGAGATTCATAAATGGGGTTTGCAGATGCCTTGTAAGCCAGGCATAGATCACCCCTCAACAATCTGTAGGAGACCGTGTAGAGGGAAAGGGCTTTAAGGTGCTCTGCATAAGGCAAGTATGTTATGCCTTGTAGTCTTTCTGTGAGGAACCTCTGAGGTCACTCTAGTTGCTGCATTTGCCTGGTCAGGTACATACCAAAGGGACCATTGTACTATATGATTGGTCTGATAAGGGCAGAGTACAATGAGATAATGACCTCTTTGTTCCTAGATGCCATGCCCTTACTTATTAAGTTGCACAACATTAAAGGATTTCCTCACCACTGTGACCACATGGTGGTTGAAGGTAAGGCTACTGTCGACATGTGTACCCAGATCCCTGACCAGTGTGTTGACTCTTAGGGGCATATTATCAACATGGTAGTTAGTTGAGAAGGTTGACTTCCCAAAGGGTGCAATAATGCATTTCTTAGCACTGGGTTTATGACCATGGCTTTGGCACCATTGGTTACTGAGAGACTGACCTTCTTGAAGAATGCAATGTCTGCAGGAGAGTCGATGATAACCCCCAGCTTGAAATCATTTGCAAACTTAGTCAGCCATAAACCTTCAGCATTTGCTTCCATTTCAGAAAAAAGAGATGCCAAAAAGGAGTGGGCCCAGTAACGAGCACTGGGGACTCTGCTAGTGACTGGCCTCTTGGTTTAGGTGGCCTCACCCATTTTGACCTTCTGGGTCCTATCAGTGGTAGATTGACCTACAAAGGAAGCTCGTCCAATTTAATAGTAAGTAATAGTAATACGTTAATTGTAAATAATAATTAATATTTGATGCAAAATTCTGGAACTTTTTAGATAGTATTGGACTGAGTGACTCAGTAGATGGTAAGTATAACATGTTGTTACATAAATCGGTTAGTCAAACTTCTTCAAATTTATACTGGAAAGTTTTTATGTGGATATAATGTTTATTACTCCATATAACGTGTCTGTGTTTAGTAAAATTACTTTTTCAGTTTGTTGGAGCTGTTGTAAAGAGGTAAAAGCTGACTGGACACACGTGTATATGTTGTGAAAAATTTAAATGCATATTGGGAAGGGATAAGTATGTTTTTAAGGGGTTATGGTCTGATAATTGTTCTTTAACTAGATCAATAATACAAATGAATGTTCCACTTCCTGTATCTGTAAAAGCCAAACAAAAATGCTTTGGGCTGTCTTGGTTGATAGAAATATTATTACAAAAAATTATTTTATATAAGAAAAAAAAGAAAGTTGGTAGAGCAGCTTTTGCATTTATATCTTTTAGAAAAAGCATGGTAAGTCTGAAGCTCAAATGTCTGTCATCATTTAGCGAGTAAAATCCTCAGTAATTTGCTGGAACGTATGCATTTTAAGAGGAACAGATTAAAATTATATGCAAAAATCAGAAGTATTCAACAAAAGAAGGGACACTTGAGAGTTGTGTAATTTCGGCTTTGTTTTACTCAAACACTATGTACAAGTATTTCAACTTATTCAAACAAATGCACATTTGTCTTGCAAATCTACATGATTAACTGGGAAAACAACCAGATTCTAAGATACTTGCATCTTAAAAATCACCCATCTCTATGCAGCACGGTTATAGCCACTTTGATGTGTAAACCTTATCTGACTGTAAAAAATAACTATTTTGACCTCAGCATAAGAATCAAGGATCCCCCTCCAAAACTAAATAAAATAAATAAAGAACAAAATCCCAAAATCAAGGACATATTTTAAATATTGCTATTATACTTAGTTGTCAGAATGACTTATTTGTATTGGCAGGCATTTTATGTAGGGTATGAAGTCTGAAAAATCATAAATTAATGACTGCAGTCTTCAGTGATTCATAAAAAAAACAGACATTCTTTGAGAGACAGACTGAAAATATGAGGCAATTAGGGACATTCTATGAAATCAGAAATAGTTTCAACTTTGTTTCACACAGTCACATAGAATAAATATTCTAGTACACTTCATAAAAATGGACAACAGTCCTGAAAAGCCAGATTTTAAAATTAACAAATAACAAGAGGGTAATTTGCTTTCAGCCAAAGCCAACCCCCCACCACCTTATTAAGTGACAGCAATCCTTAAAGATTTTCATCAAAACAACATATTTTATGATTCACAAACAAAATAAAATACAATGCAAGCTCAGAAACATTCTGCCAAACCAGAGTCATTTCAATTTTGTTTCAGACAGTTGCCAGAGAATACATATTTCAGTATATTAATGCAAATGTATACTAGTTTAGTAAAGCTAGACTTTAAAATGATCAGTCAACATGACACTAATTTGATTTCATCCAAAATCAGCCCCCCTGTTTCATATAGTGATGGCAGTACTCAATGATTTGCCAGAAAACAAAAACATTTATGAAACAAAATGAAGGTCGGTTTCAACCTTGTTTTATACAGAAACAGCACATATAATCCAGTCACATTTTAAACTGAGGAAATGAAGTTGCTTTTCATACAGAGTTTAAAAAGTCAAACACTAAAAGAGTAAGCTGCATTCATCCATGACTTCCCCTTCCCCATTTAGTGACTGCAATCCTCAATGATTTGTCAGAAAATGAAAACTTTTATGAGGCAAAGACCAAAACATAATGCAGAGTCAGGGACAATTTATCTTTGTTTTACACATAAACAGTATCAAAAAGTAATTAATTCAGAATAAAAATTGCGCAGACAACAAGCTGCTTTCATCTACAGCTAGCCTGTGGCTTCTCTTATTTGTTTACTGCAACTGTCAGTGCTATAGCTGGTTGCTTTCCAGGATTAAAAAAAACAATGCTTACACTATACTAGTTAATACTACTGGGGGGGGGGGGTGTTCTTCTGGTTACCTTCCGAATTAATCATGACAGAGAGTAGAAAGTTACAGTGGGTGTTAATATTAAAGTAAAGAAATACAGTGGAATTGCTTGTAGCTCCTATCATTTATTTATTTATTTATTTTAGTAAAAAATAAACAGATTTCACAGAAAGACGCTGTCCGGTTCGATTCTCAGCTAGAGCGTCTTCTGCGTGGAGATATGCGTGAATGGGCATACCTTCATTGAAGGTTGTGCGTCAGGGTTGGTAACTCGGCATGTAAAAATCAACTACCAATCATTAGCGGACCGGAGTTCTGCTGTGGCAACCCCTAACCAGGAAAAGCCGAAAGACACAAACAAACAATTAAGTTCAGCACATTTGACACACATGCTATCTAAACTAAGTAAGAAGTGCAAAACAGAGCAATTTTTTGTTTAAATAAAGACACTATCTTCAAGATCTTTGGTGATGTTAAGTGAAACTTTCATGTAGAAATGGGCATGATAAAAGACAAATAAGGGAGGAACCAACAGAAGCAGAAGAAACTAAAAACATGTGGCAGGACTGTACAGAACAATATACAAAGTACCCTAACATCATTGATATATACAACTGCTTGCTCTCCAGAGGGTGAAGTTAAATGTGTGCTACATAGCCATGCTAATAATGAGATGGCAGGAAGTGAAGGAGCTCTAATATCACTGATACATACAATCACATGCTGCCTGATTTAGAGCAAGATATTCTGGAGAATGAAGTTACATTGATCCTAGATAGGCATAATAGAAGCAGGCAGGAAGTGATATAATTCTAGCATAATTGTTAAGTCTTGCAAAGATTCAAAATTTGCTAGGAAATTTAGAAAATATTCCAGTGGCCACTGACTTTGAAAAGGTCACTTTATATACCAGTTCCATGACAGAAACAAGTATAAGTTGAAGAGCCTTTTGATATTACTGGAAGAAGAATGAACACTTTTTGGCTAGCAGCTGAAGATCAGAAAAGAGGCTGGATGACAATCTTAGTTAATTATATACAGACAGGAGGAAAATAAGTGGTGAGAGTGGCAAATCAATTTTCCCAAGTTCACAGATCTCTGCAGATGGCGACTGTAGCCATTAAATGAAATGATGTTTGCTTTTGTGGAGGAATGCAATGGCAAAGTGAATAAACTATTACAGAATGAAGTCATCAAACTGTCAGCACTGGAAAATTTATATGTTTAAACTGTGCTATTTGAAATAGCAAAATTGTTGGGGATTCCATGGACTGCAAAAGATTAAATAAAACAATACTTACAGAAATAAATATAAGGTGTTCACTTGAAGCTCTGATAGTGAAACTAAAATTCAATTACTTTGGCTACAAAATGTGAAAACAGGAATTACTGGAATGCAAAACCATGAGCTGCAGATGCTAAGATGGGTAGAATGAAGTAATAAACTGAACATGCAAGAACTTAAAGAAGCAGTTTTTGACAGGCACGCTTTGTGTGCTAAAGACCTTAAGATCATGAAAATTCACACAACTAAAGGACTAAACAAGAAATTCTAAGATCAAAAAGTTAATTCTTGGCGGATGACTTCTGCTACTTTGAATGCTCAAGTAGTTGTAAAACCTGTGCTGGTCAAACACAAGGTATCACATTATTCCAGAGCACAAGTTTTACAAAAGCACACTGCAGGACTGACACCTATCAGGCTGCCATGTGCTGTGGGGACTTGTGGTGACATATGCTTGTCAAGGAGAGTTAATGCAGTGTAGTAATATAATGCAGGCATGTGGAAACCTGCACCTGAACAACCTTAGTAAAGCATGCATTGCAATTTGTCTGCAAGCCATAAGAGGGAAAGGAGAGGGAATGCATATTTGAAAAGTCCTCTGACCCTTTAGGATGATGCTTGTGAATTAATTGGCTGTAATTTTCACCCACCTGTGCCTATCTGTCACTACTATGAGCTCTCAGAAAAGGGAGATTTAAAAGTCTATAGGGGAAAAGGATTACATAACTGTGGAGGATGAGGCGAAAACAAATCTTGGGAAAGAAATATTCTCTGCCAGATGTCTCTAAATCCCCCTAATAATTTTATCTTCTAGTTGCTGGTGTACCCATTAGAGCAATCTGTTATTTTGTCTAAGCTTAGGAGATCTTTGAAGCAGTAAGAACCACAACACATTTACCATATATTTTGTGTTAATAAGTTATCCGTAATTGATCAGTGCTACAATATCATCAGCAGGACATTATGGGACTTGCAGTTAGAACAGATATTTGTTTTTAATTTCTTTGTTAATTTTTTTCCTGAGCATAAAAATAATGCATTTAAAAACTCACACAAGACAAAAATACAAATACAGTGAAATAAAAAATATGAATATGAAAAGAGATAACATGGAAGAGGAAAAAAGCATATAGAGTGCTTTGAATGGATGTGTAGATGACCATGCTTTTTCCAGTTTTTAAAATTGTCTTCTTTTTTAACTTAAGGGCACTGAAAATACCAAGAGTGTTTAGAAAATGGTTATCAGTAATATACTGGAGTGAAAGCCAAATGGCTGAAACTTAATATTTTCCTAAAACAGAAACTATCACATTTATGTTGAAAACTTCCAGATCATCAATTTTATTCAAGTCATGTAAAAGAAACTGTGCCCAATTTAGAACAGGATGAGCAATAAAAAATCAAGTTAAATGTTTATATACATTTATTGAAATTGTGGATACTAGCTTACAGAACCAGGATATATGAATAACACTGGCCTCGGCATTAGAAGCAGACATTTGTGAAAACTGTCAAATCTAAAAAACTGTGAAAAATGCATCTTATCATTGACATCATCATTTGGGAATAGTACTACACAAGCTTGAATTGTCATCAAATGGTTGCTCCTTTCTATGTAACATTGTTTTTATACCACTTTGATAATTGTTTTGAAACAATATTAGTTTGTTGTCTTCTTCGTATGAGGCCCATCTAAATGGCTTGGTTCAAATGGAAGAAAGAGCAGGTCATTTAGTTTCACTCGGGTGTAGCTTCCATCTGGTTTGGTAAGGTAAACATCCCAATCTCTTCCAAACTGTAATACATAACGAAGATCTTTGTTTAACTTTTTATTTGAATAAAATTATCCTGAAAGATGAAACTGAGTTTAAAGTAGAGAAAACAGGCATTCAGTCTTATAACCACAGTAGATAAATGAAAGCAATACATTCAGATTTGCCATCCATACCTCAATCATCACCTGTCTGCAGGCTCCACATGGACCAACAGTCTCTTTGATATCACTGAAAAATACAATTTTGATTAAAAACATGTTCTTAGGATTAGAACTCAATAACTGAGTAAACTGTAGCATTACTACTTAACATATGGGGAAAACTTACACAATTTCTTTAGGAGATTTTTTTAAACTAAACATTAGAATTTAAAAAGAAATAATATACACAGACTGCACTAACAAATTTGTCAATTTGGTTACAGTTCCTAGCACAGCAAGAAATATAATAATGGGATGAAGGAATGGTCTTTGTTTAAATATAATAATGGAATGAAGGAATGGTCTTTGTTTAACATGTTTCTTAATTGAATTATCACTTAAGACATAGGCAACCATACATTTGTACAAAAGAAAACAAGCCATGTTAAATGTTCACAATTATAAATAAACATTATATATCATATATATTCTTTAATACAATTATCATCAATCCAACATTACACAAATTGATCAATTCCTGCCTCCCCCAAAACTCCTAAAAAACATTATTCTGTATGCATTGTTCCCACAATTTCCATTTTTTCTAAGCAATTGATACCTACCATTTTCTAACAATACCACTTCAGCTCTTTCATCTCTGTTACCATAGTCACTACTTCAAATACAGTTTAAATTCTGATTTCCATTTTTTACTAATTGCTTTTTTGGCAGCCACCAGAATTAAACTTAACAAAGCCTTACTATGTCTAGGCAATTCAGATCCTATATACCAGCTCAATAAATCATTTCTGTAGTTGTGCCCATTTGCTCACCTAATATTTCTGACAGACTACTCAGTAGGGAATTTTTAAAGTCAACCAACTAATTATACTCCCAAAACATATGTTCCCATTAATCTCTTTCTTCTCCATCACACCTCCAACATTTGGCATCTGCCTTAGGAAAAATTCTTTGGAGTCTGCTTTGGGTATAAAAATACCTATGCAAACAATTCCAAGAATAAATCCTAAATCTTCTAGACTTTGTTGCATATTTGGGAGCCATAACTATTTCCTCCCATTGTTTCCTTGTGAATTGCTTATCCAATCTCTCTTCCCAATCTTTTGTAACCTCCTCTGATTGATTCATATAGTTATCATGCAATATTTTACAGGCCCTACTAAGTATCCCTTTTTAAACAGCAGCTTCTGTCCTAGCTTCAACCAAAAACTCTAGCAGAATAGGTATTTTCTGATATGCAATGCAGTCTCTAGCCTAAAGTCCAAATGTCTTCTTGGACTCTTCCCACTCTATTATCTTTACTTCTCTAATTATCTGCTCCCAATACCTTGGCTTCTTTTCCAGTTTTCTCCAGTAAATTCCAGCCCCATCTTATCTATTCTCTGTATCCCAATTGCAATCAGCCCTATTGGAAGAATCTCATTTCTCCATCCCTGTGCTGCCTTAGTTCTCAGAATACTTTATGCTAATTTATGAATACAATATTCTGTATGTCTGCTGTTATTCTCCTTAAGGATCTACATCCAAAATCCCACTGTCCCCTTATTTCTTGAATCTCCCTGTTTCTTCATCATCCTCCTCCACTTTGAATTATAGATTTCTGCTTGTGTTATGTATATGAGCTTTAACTATGTAGCTCTAAAATACCCCTTCATATCAGGTAATCCTAAAACACATTGTTTTGCTGGAAAGATCAACTCATTCCACTTGACCCTTGCCCTCTCCACTAACAGATACAATTCTGCAACTCTTGATTAATTACTGTCCACACCTTCTACTCTGGTTGATAAAAACACAATATACATATATATATATATATATATATATATATATAGAGAGAGAGAGAGAGAGAGAGAGTTTCACTTCAGAATCTCAAATTACTGAAAACTCGAACTTCATATGGTCAAGACCATATGGTGAAATTTTCAGAAACTTGAAGGTCTGAACTGAAATAAAAAAAATATATACAAAGACATAGTTTCTGCAGGGGGGCAAGCCCCCATGCACCCTCCCTACTTAAATATACCATCTCTGTGATCGCACTATAGAGAGGAAATGAGAAATCTCACGTTCTACACTTCTGCATATAGCACGGAACAGGAGATTTCTCTTTTCCCCACTGTAGTGCAATCTCAGAGTTGGCATATTTAAATAGGAGGTGTGGGGGGTGCAGGAGGGCTTGCCCCCCTGCAGAAACAATGTCATTGGAATTTTTTTTTTAATTTCAGTTCAGACTTTAGAGTTTCTGAAAACTTGATCATATGGTCTCGACCATATGAAGTTCGAGTTTTCAGTAATTCGAGATTCGGAAGTGGAACTATATATATATATATATATATATATATATATATATATATATATATATATATATATATATAGGTCTACTGTAAAAGACCGAAAATCCACTTGTTCAAAAACAAAAGTGGATTCTCGGTTACGTGAAAGTGCACTTAAGCGAAAGTGCACTTCCGCAAAGAACTGTTCAACGAACCGTTAAGGAGCACAGGTGCCGAAGCACACTACAGTGGGGAAAGGGAATTTATGTGTTTCCTCACTGTAGTGCGATCTCAGAGTTGGTGTATTTAAGTAGGGGGGTGTGGGGGTGCAGGGGGGCTTGCCCCCCTGCAAAAACAGTGTTACTGTGTTCTTTATCGGTTCGTTGAACCGATGGTCATGGAAGTGCACTTTCACTGAAGTACACTTTTGCGTAACCGTGGGTCTCCTGTTTATATTCGAAGTGAGTTTTCGAATATATACAGTAGACCCATATATATATATATATATATATATATATATATATAAACAGATTATAACATTATTACTGCTTGCATCTTGCTATCCATATCCATAAATAAGAGCTTCAGTTTTCTCAGTTTTTGTATTATCTTTTTATTTAGTCTCTTCTCACATATCTTTAGCTGCCATAACAGAATATTTTTTGATCCATACTCCCAAATACTTCATTTTATCATACCCTCATATGGGTATTGCTGAACCAATTCATGTGTGGATACATAGTTTACAGCTATAGCCTTTGTTTTGTTTTCATTAATTTTATATCCTGAAAAGACCCAAAACTGTCTCAAAATGTTGCACAGCACTGACATGTCCTTTTCTGGTTTTATCAGGTACAGAATAATACCATCTGCAAATAAAGCAACTTTTCTTGATTAACATACCAATTATATCCTTGAATTTCTGAGTCTCTTATTCTCTTTACCAATGGTTCTAAATAAAATGTAATAAAGTGGAAAGAGGACACCCATGCTTGGTTTCCCTATTTAGATAGAACTTATCAGAGAGGACACCCCCCCCCTAAACACACACACTTTATTTTGTTGCCTCAAATTTCTCATATATCCTCCTCATTACCCTTATTAGTTTATCAAGGAATGCAAATGCTTCCTTTGCCCTACTCATGAAATCCTGTCTTACTTTGTTGAACCTTTCTCTGCATCAAGGCTCACCAACAACAGCAGTATTTTTTTATATTCTGCTTCCCTCTGGATCATCATTGTTCTATTACTGTTGTCCAATATTTGCCTTGTCTCCACAAAACCTCATTAATCTATATCTATCAATTTTGGCAACACATTTGCCATTTATCATAGACAAAGACCATATAACCATGATTTAAAACTGAAATAGGCCTACATGAAGCTGAGTCTGATGAGTCTTTACCATCTCTAGGTATTTCAGCCACTGCAGCTTTCTACAAGAAAGTTAGAGATGAAGCTCCTTTTAAATTACTGCTAAACAAAACCTTCCAGATGCCTAACACTTTCTTCCCTCATAGCTTACAAACTTCCATAGGAATACCATATTCCACATGAATACCATCTTCTCTAATAACTCTTGAATAATTTCTACCCATTACTTAAGTTCTTCTCTTTTTAACAAGTAGGTGGAGAAGAGCTGGTGTACTTCATTACCCAGCTTTTTTATCTTGGGTATTGGCACATGATCTGAAATAGTTACTGGATGTATGTGTTGAAGCTTTCAATTAAATATACATGACCTGTGAAATATAATCCCTGTATAGTATAGCCCAGTTATTGTACCTTGGGGAATAATATGTAAATTCTCTCCAAGTTCCTAGTACTGAATTTAAGTCTTCTATGCCAAATATTTCCATAAATTTATTCAGTAATCTACTCTCTTTTGTCATATTTTCCCTTCTAGATCCCTCAGATGCATTCTCACTGCTGCAATTCAAGTTCCAATCCCCACCTGTAAGTAATATTCCATGCTGAAAGCTGATTATTTCTCCCAAAAATTTCTTAAGCTTCATAATAGCAGTTTTAGGTGGAATATAAATACATGTCAGAGTAATCTCTTTCCCTTGCCATTAGCCCCTTACTACCACAAATCCACAATTACTATATTTTCCTCTTATGTTACTATTGGAGCTCCTTTAGCAATTAGTGTAAGTACTCCCCTTTTCCTTTGCCCTTGATATGCTGCTGAATAGCCAACCTGAAATCCTTTCTTTATCAAATTCACATGCTCACATCTTTCCCAATGTGTCTCCTGTGGCAATACTATTTTCATCTGTATGCATTTCTTAATAAAATTCATTACTGTTACCTTTTTATTTATATCTGTGAGGGCATTTACATTCTAAAATAACAAATTTAGTGTACTCATTATGATCAGAGATTATTATTCCCACCCATTATGTATGACAGATTTTTTAAATGTCTATTTCCAGCTTTTATGTTACATGCACCCACTAATGTTTGGCAGATTGATCCTTTATACAGTGGTTTCTTGTCACCTCTATTTGAACCTGAGCCACATTTTACAAAACTTCTTGTTTTAATGAAAACATCTATATTTGAACCAATGGCACATTTTACAATACTTATTGTTTTAATGAAAACCCTCAAAAAAACACAAAACACCTCCAAATTTGTTAATTTAAAACAAGCACACAAAACGATGTATGTCTTCAAATAATAAAGTTTAATCTTTCTGATAGGAACAATTGTCCCAAATCAACAGTTGCAACCCCATGCATTAATTAACCTAAAATTAAGGTTATCCATGCTAAAATGCATGATGTTATGTGATCCTATCTCGCCTACATTCTGACTGATGGGCTCGGAGCCGATCCCTCGGCTCCAACTCGGCACGCTTATGCTATAGAGCGAGGCCTCTAATTGGCTGAGCTATCTTTATCCCAGGATGCACCACCACTAATCCCCCAGATCTCGTTTGCCACTTACAGAGCTTGGACGTGGTCTCAACATTGGCTGGGCTAAGTACTATATTTATAGTCTCTTTTCCTGTCAGTAGTTCACTCATTTCAACCCAAAAGCTGTTTTAACGGCTATTTTTTGTGTACAAGTGTGTTTCTTGTTGTTTCATTGAGTTTTGCTTAAATTTTCCTGTCAGAGAAGGTTCCGTTTAAGTTAGAGGGGCCTTCCCCTGTACTAGCTACTTTAGTGGTTGTGTGTGGGTCAAGTACCCGTTTGAGTTAGAGGGTCTTGACCCTCCTTGTTTCCCTTTTCCTTTCTTTTCTTACTGTTCTTGTGTAAAAAAAAAAAAAAAAAAAAAAAGAAGAAGTTCTTTCGTTAATATTTTTCGGAGTTAGTGTTTTTTGTGTATACAAATGCTTAATCTACTGTTGTGGTATATTTTTTCTACATTATGTCTAAAGAACATAAACCCTCCAGGTTTAAAAAGTGCACGAGGTGTGGGTTCAAAATGTCCATAACGGACGACCACTCCTCGTGCGTCTATTGTCTTGGCGCCAAACATCTACAGGAATCGTGCAGTGTATGCCATGCATTTTCCTCCAGAGTCCTCCAGGAGAGGAAGAACAAATTAATCCTCAAAGGATTAATTAAGCCTTCCTTTGAGGAGGCTTTGTCTTCCTCTCCTTCTCCTTCTAAAAAGAGGAAAGCACCGGCTCCGACCAGTCAGTCGGATCCGACGGCTAAGAAGACTAAGCAGACTTCTCCATCGGCTCCACGGACTTGGAGCCGAGGTCGAACGGTCTGCCTCGATGCCTCCAGCCTCGACCCCTCTGGTTTCGGAGCCGAGGTCTGGGGCATCGAGAGGCGGGTCACCCTCATCGGCTCCACTGATATTGGAGCCGATAAGGGTCATCGGCTCAGACACTTCCCCCTCGGAGCCGAAGTCCTTATCGGCACCGAGGGAAATTTCTTTGAAGGTTTCCTCGGAGCTGATAATTGTTGAGTCCTTTTGGAGCCGGTCCCCGAGCCCTTCGGAGCCGATGGAGAAATCGGTTCGGGCCCGATCGGTATCCTCGAGATCTTCCAGGATGTCTGATTCGGACATCAACAGGGTGCTCCTTCGACTCTTCCAGTCTCCGGTGTTCCAAAAGATGGTTTCGGCTCCAGCCCATTTGGCTTCAGAGCCGATGGTCCACTCCCTTACTGTACTTCCTCCTCCAACAGCTTTGGCACCGTTGGAACAGGTGTTGGTGGAACCAGTGGAGGTGTTAGGGTCAGGCCTGACCCTTGCTCCGACTCCGGCTCCTGGGTCGGAGTTCAGTGCACGGACTTCTTCCTTCGGCCCTGGGGGGGAGGCTTCGGGATTGATACCTTCGGTCCCAAGTCTCCCTCTTGGTGCGTCGGCGGTGGGAGTACCATCCACTGTCGTGGCCATGGAGGGGGGACCTTCCCAGGATTCTGGTGGTCCCGCCTTCAGGGCTATGAGGAGTGCTCTAGCCAAATCTTCATTGGCTACCTCCACAGTTTCCCCAGCTCCTTCCCTACATTTGGAGACTGGGTCGTTGGCAGTTCCCCTGTCTGCAGACAGCGGAGCCCCTGGGCCTCAGGTTACCTCCGCTGGGGTTTCTCCCCCTTCTGGAAGTCCTTCTGAAGCCTCTTCGGAAGAACCTCCCAGGAAGAAAATGTGCAAGAGGAAGCACGTTGACTCCCCTGACGAGTCTTTGACATCTGACACCGATCTCGATGATGCAGAGGGGTCCCCCAAGTCGTCCTCGGATGATGTCTCCTTTGCAGACATCCTGGAAGCCCTAAAACAACGAGGTGGCTGGCAGTCCAAACCTCCCTCTGCTGATGAGTCGGTGTTCCTGAAGGCCTTCGGGGCTCAGCCCTCCGCCTCCTGGGTGTCTCCGCCCTTCGATGAGCTCTTGGATTTGATCTGTCGAAGGGCGTGGGAACACCCGGACTCTGTGGAACCGGTGCCCGCTCGTCCAAACAAATTTCTTTCGGCGCCCCCAGATAGAGAGTTCCTTACGAAAGGTGTGGCTGTGGATGCTATGGTGGTGGCATCTGCTACACAGCAGGATGTAGCAGAGGCTTCTACATCCGTCCATCCTCCTAATAAGGAGTCTAGGAGCATGGATCGGTATGGCAAGCGTACCCTAAGTTCAGCGGCCTTTACCCTGAGGTCTTTAAACTACCTGACGCACTTTACGAGATTCCAGAGGGATCTGATTAAGGAGCTATCCGATACCCTCTTAGGTAACCTGCCTGAGGAGCTGGCCCAGACGGTTGGATCTCAGCTGGCTACAATGTCATCCATTTCGAACTCGTCCATGAGGCTCATTTCATATGCGGCCGAAGGGGCGAGTAGAGCGCAGTACAGGCATTGCTCTACGGAGACAAGCCTGGCTCCACCTGTGTCATTTCACGGAGGCCTTCAAGTCTTCATTCGCCGACGCCCCCTTTGATGGGTCCTCCCTGTTTGGGCCCAAGGTGAAAGACACACTTACCCGCTGTGAACAGGAGGGTAAGACTCTGACTGCCGTAGGGGCACGATTTTCCACTCCCTTTCAGCCTTATCCCAAGGCTAAAAGAGGAGGGAAGATGTGGTTCCGGAGATCGCAGAAGTCTTACCCATCTCAGCAGGAAGGTTCCCCCTCCAGAGGCAGAGGAGGGGGAAATTCATCAGGAAGACGCTGTCCCAGAGGCGGCAGAGGCCCCCGCAACACTGGAGACCATGAGTCCTTTCGTGGCTCTTCAGCTTTTCATAGTCCCTGAGGGATTGCCCGACTGTGCTGCTCCGGAGCCAGTCGGGGGTCGTTTTTCGAAGCACCTAAAGGCCTGGGAAGGGATCACTCAGGACCGATGGGTGCTTCGAATTATCGCCGGAGGTTACTCCATCCCATTCTGTTGTCCCCCCCCTCAGTCCAAAAGAATCCCGGACCCGCCACCCAGTCAACGGGATACCGCAGCCATAGAAATTTCAAAACTGCTGCAAAAAGGAGCCATCCAACCGGTCCCCGCAGACCAGATCGGATTAGGGACTTACTCAAGATTCTTTTTGGTGCCAAAAAAGACCGGGGACTTGAGGCCCATTTTGGACCTAAGCAACCTAAACCGTTCAGTCAAGAAGTCCAAGTTCCGAATGGTCACTTTACAAACCATTCTCCCATTGTTGGAGAAAGGTGTTTGGATGTGCTCCATAGACCTCAAGGACGCGTATTACCATATCAAAATACATCAAATGTCCAGGAGACACTTGCGCTTCAGCCTAGGAGGCAGTCATTTTCAGTTCCGTGCACTGCCCTTTGGTCTCACCACAGCCCCCAGGGTGTTCACCAAATGCTTTTCAGTAGTGACTGCTCACTTGAGGAGTCTAGGATTCCAGGTGTTTCCGTACCTAGATGACTGGCTTCTAACTGCCACCTCCAAGCATCTACTTCTACGGAGCCTGCAAGCCACAACATCACTGGGCAATTCCCTCGGAATCACCTTCAATTGGCCAAAGTCTGTGTTACGGCCCTCTCAAAGAATAAGATTCATAGGGGCAGAGATAGATTCAAACCAGATGCGGGTCTATCTACCTGCAGACAGAATTCAGATCATACAAAATCAGGTTCGAGCCTTACTCCCCAGGTCCAAAGCCCCAGCCAGAATGGTCATGCAGCTATTGGGATCGATGTCTGCCACAGTTCTGCTAGTTCCCTTGGCAAGGTTACACATGAGAATCCTCCAGTGGCTTCTTTCAACTCAGTGGTCCTTTCAGGAACTCCCTCTCATTCATCTAATATGGATCACAGAATCTTGCAGACGGGACCTTCGCTGGTGGCTAGTGTCCTCCAATTTGGATCAGGGACGATCCTTTGTTCTTCCTCCTCCGGCGGCCACTTTGACCACGGACGCCTCCCAGACGGGGTGGGGGGGGCATTCCCTGGGCAGGTCAGTCCAGGGCAAATGGCATCCGGAAGAGACCTCTCTCCACATCAACATCCTAGAAATGAGGGCAGTACTCCTGTCCCTTCAAGCCCTTCACTATTACCTCCCTCAGGGCGTAATTGCTGTTCACTCAGACAACATGTCAGTTGTCTGGTACCTGAACAAACAGGGAGGGACCAGATCCTATCCTCTTTGCAGAGAAGCAATGAGGGTCTGGGAATGGGCAGTCTCGACCAAACGCTTCCTAGTGGCTACTCACATACCGGGCAAATCCAATGTCATAGCCGACAGGTTGAGCAGAACCATCCTCTCTCCTCACAAATGGTCTCTGAACATGACTATTACAAGACAGATTTTCAGCGAATGGGGAGTTCCATGCTGTGACTTCTTCGCGACTCCTCTGAATGCGAAGTGCAAAGATTTTTTCTCCCTAACCCCGGCTCCGGGGAAGAGCCCTATGGACGCGTTAGTCCATCCTTGGCCCACCGGCCTGCTTTATGCCTTCCCTCCAGTTCCTCTCCTACCCAGGGTAATTCAGAAGGCATCTCTCTTAGGGAGCAAGATGATCTTAATTGCTCCTTACTGGCCTCGTCAAGTCTGGTTTCCCTATCTTCAGAAACATGCTCTGGAAGGTCCATGGTTCCTGGACCAGGTCCCAGACCTACTGATTCATCAGTCGGGACTACTACACCAGTCCCTACACACATTAAAATTGACGGCCTGGCTCCTCCTCTTCCGACCATAGTCAGGAGACATGCACTAGACCCAGATGTAGTGCACATATTGTCTTCAGCCCACAAGTCTGCTACGAAGAAACTGTATTCTAGCAAATGGAAAAGGTTTGCTATCTGGGCTCAACTCCGGGGCCTGGACCCCATTTCTACTCCCGTGGCAGAAGTACTCAAGTTCCTGACCTCTCTTTTCAACCAAGGCTCTTCTGTTTCTACCATCAAAGTACAATTGGCAGCGATTTCTAATTTTCATGAATCCATAGACCCACCCTTAATGAGCAACAGGTTGTGTAAGACCTTCTTGAAAGGTGCTGCTCTATTAAGACCTCCAGTTTCTCATCCTGCACCTCCATGGGATCTCAATATAGTATTACGTGCCTTGACTTCTTCCCCCATTGAACCGGCAGCTACCTGTGATCTAAAGTTTCTATCATGGAAGACAGCTTTTCTAGTGGCAATTACTTCAGCCAGAAGGGTTTCAGAACTTCAAGCTTTGTCAGTGAAACCCCCGTACTTGGTTTTTCATACAGACAGGGTTTCCCTCAGACCAAATCCTTCTTTTGTTCCTAAAGTCTGTTCTACTTTATGCTTGCAACAGTCATTAGAGCTCCCAGTTTTTTTCCCAAAATACTCCAATAAAGCAGAATTTATTTTCCACACACTAGATGTCCACAGGCAGTTATGTTTTTATTTGGATAGGACCAAACAATCAAGGAAGACAGATCAGTTGTTTGTGTCCTTTGCAGAAAACAAATTGGGCAACGCGGTCACAAAGGTCACTATTGCCAAATGGATCAGGGACTGTATTACTCAAGCTTATATTTATTCTAACAAAGAGCTTTCCACCTCTGTCAAGGCTCATTCTACAAGGGCTATGGCTACTTGGTAGCATTTCATTCTAAGCTTGCTATTGATGACATTTGTGCTGCGGCTACATGGTCTTCCCGCACACCTTCATTTCTCACTACAAATTAGATGTGGCATCTAGAGGACGAGCTTCATTTGGTTCCACAGTGCTCAGGAGTGTTTTCCAATGAGCCACCCGGGATTTAGGTGCTAGGATGCTGTCCCATCAGTCAGAATGTAGGCGAGATAGGATCACATAACATCTTTTAGTTATGTACTCACCATAACTTCAGATGTTTGGGATCCATCTCGCCTACATTCCTAATAACCCACCCTCCTTCCCCTTCCTTGGAGATCAGAGGATATCAGAAGGTCCGAATCCTGTTGTTTCATCTTGAAACATCTAACAATGTTATATAATCAAGCTGTGCATGTGTGCATGAATGCGGACAAACAAGATCTGGGGGATTAGTGGTGGTGCATCCTGGGATAAAGATAGCTCAGCCAATTAGAGGCCTCGCTCTATAGCATAAGCGTGCTGAGTCGGAGCCGAGGGATCGGCTCCGAGCCCATCAGTCAGAATGTAGGCGAGATGGATCCAAAACATCTGAAGTTATGGTGAGTACATAACTAAAAGTTACAGCCTGTGCTCTCACTTACACTAGTTGCTATTTGTTCTTGTCTTATCTTTATTCTCCTTCCAGATGTGAAAAACAATTTGCATGTTTTCAGAAAACATTAACTTTAAGATTTAAGAAAAGTGTACTGGCTATCTTTCAATAAAACTAAATTATACACCATTCAAGTAAATGCAGGTATTTAGTTACCATATAATCTGTTGTCTCTTATTCAGTTCCTATAATTTCTAAGTATATTTTATTGAACTGCTTATCCTTGTACCTTTTAATTTTACATTTCTCTCAAAAGACAATGTCCAGACCTCTCAATTTATTGCCCTCACTTTTAGTCATCTTGTTTCCATGGAAACCTAAGGACAAAATGTAGAGATGCCCTCAGCTCCAGATTTCTCAAATGTCTCTGAACATTTATTTGCATAAAGCAAACTATTTATTATATTATGGTCTCTCGCTTTTTTTAAAACCCATTGCATTCACAAAAAAAAAAAAAAAAAAAAAAAAAAACTTGCAATTAGATTAAGCCAAGGGCATTAATCCAGACATTCACCTATGCAAAAGTAAAAAAAAAAATCAGTTCTACATATATTATAATCAGTATACTTTTACACCTCACCCCCAGCCCAACAGCTCAAGATCACAACCTTTTGACTTAAATATGCCTTTAAAGCTGTTCTACTCTTTTTAACACTGTAATGCCTACATTTCTTAAATCTAAAATGAGAGAAAAAAGGACCTGTTTGCTTTAGTAATTTTTATCACATACAGCAATTCACTGAAAAATACTTTACCATATAACATGCAATTTATATCATGTTTTATACAAATACTGTTAGCAAAAAATTTTAGTTACAGTTGTTACTTTTTCACTTTCTCTTCCTCTTTTTGTTTCCTTTTAGGGTTTTTCCAAACATTAATGACATGAAGTGGGGCATATGACTGTCAGTCCCCCAACAAGTTTAAGTGAACCAAAATCTGGTTTCTCAACCACATTTTCTTCTACAGCCATATTCCACAAAAGTGACTGATGCTTTATACTCTCACATTTATTCACTAATTTCAATGTAGCTGGTCTTCTTCCTCTTCATCATCTTCTCCCAACACCAGACTCCAGTTCAAGTACAAGGTACTCTCGATTCTTCTAGTTAACTGCTGTTTCTGTTTCACAAGCATTTTCCTTTGGAACACTGAAAAAGGTTTCACTGACAAAGTCTCTCTATGAGCCTTACCATCATCAGAATGAGAAGCAGAGTCCCCTTTTGCTTAATAACATTTGTATTTCCCCCTTAGCCTGTACCGCATAAAAAATGATTGCCCAGGAAAAAATATATAGTAAAGACAGCTGGATACAGCAGCTTGAATCTCAAACCTTCCTTTCAACTTTCCCTGACTACTAGGATACATTTCTTTCTTTTCTACCTAGTGGACAGTGCATTATCATTTTATACAAACACTCCACTGTCTTCAGTTTTTAATATTTTGCCATTCTGCCACAGTTTTGTCAGGATCAACTCTTTCTGCTGGTGTGATTGCATCTTTATTAATACAGGTCTTGACTGCTTTTGTATGGCCAGGTTTGGAACATATACATGATGCATCTTTTCAATTAAATCCTGCTGTGAAATTCCAGTCCAGTTATTTATTTGTGCTTTCATAAAATTAATGCAGTTTGTTCCTTCCAGGTTCTCTGGTACAGCAGAAAATCTCAGGTTTTCTCTGTGTGCTTTATCCTCTAACTCTAATATATTTTGAAACATCACTTTTTGAGCAATCATACTCAGCCAGACTTTTCTTTATTTTAATCTCTGATTTCTGCGGTTTTATTACTTCACCTGAAGAGCTGTTTAAAGCTTCTTCCATTTTTTCCAAATTTTTATTATTTAAGGGGTATACATTCACTTACCAAATTATAAAAACATCAAACCACGAAAGAACAAACATAAAACAGTGAACTGGAAAAGCAGTGAACACTGACAACTTGGAAAATAAATTCAGCGAATCGCCATAGTCAGCCAACAACCAGGAAGTAACTTGATGCATAAGGTAACTGAAAGGAAATCTACTAAATCTGCCTTATCACTGTAGTGCTATCTTGGAGTTGGTATATGTAGTTGGGGGGTGGGGGATCCAGCTCCCCACCTTGGTTTGTTGTATGTGCGATGTTGGCCGACTATGACCATTCAATGTATTTTATTTCACTGTTATCGGTGTTCGCTGCTTTTCCAGTTAGCTGTTTTTGTTTTGTTGTTTTGCGGTTCGAGGTTTTTTTAATTTGGTAAGTAAACATAGACCCTTACTTAAGTTGATATACTCCTTCAATGTTTCACTTACTTTAATTAACTCTGAGAACATCTGACTTATTTTTTCCTTTAAATTTTTGGAAGCCATCTCTTGTAGCAAAGCTGGATTCTGAACTGCTTTTTACTGAACAGCTGAAGGATTTTTTTCCAGTCAGTGTTTTCTCTTCACCTCTTCTAGTTGATTTTCTTTAAGGTTCTCTCACTTTCTTCTTTGCTGGTATTCACGCAGTGTACTTACTAGCCAGTAACTGAATTTTACTAAAACAGGTAGAATTACTGGCCTTTATCTGCCACTTTCTTTTATCAGACTGAGAGAGCTAAAATTAAGTGGTTGACCAATATGGAGCCATCTTGGAAAGCCAGATGAAGGAATTTTCTTGAACTTATTTTAATATCAGCTATTTTGAAAAGAAATATTCTGGAAAATTTGTACAGAGAAGTGAATTCCGTAATAGTTTACTATTGTCAAATAGCAAGCAATCTTTTTAATTTATAGGTTCATAGGCTCATAGGATGATACTAGTCTATTGGTCTGGAGGCCCTTAAGAAGGGTCTGAAGCCTAGTCAAGAATTTTGTCCATGTTCCCTCAAAGTCAGCACCTGTTTACCCCTGTACTGCAAGGACACAGGTGGGATCCCAGGGATATAGTTTCTGTTTCCTATCCATTCATCCAGGTTCCTCTTAAAGAAGGCTAGAGAGGTACTCTGCTTGACATGGAGAGGGAGTCTATTCCACAGATGGGGGTGTTTGGGACACAGGTCTATCCTGACAACAAGTTCTATTAATGTCACAGACCAGGTTAAGGCCTGGGTTGCACGAGTGGAGTTTGTCTTACAGATATGCAGCAATTCCATCAAGGCTGGGTCTGAAATGGCCTTGTATGCCAGACACAGGTCACCTCTTAGCATTCTGTATGACACTGAATAGAGGGACAGGGATTTTAGCCTATCTATATAGGATAGGTGTTTGAGACCCTGGATTTTCCTGGTCAGGAACCTCTGTGGTCTCTCCGACTGCTGCATGTGCTCGGCAAGATACATGCTGAAGGGGGCATTGCACTCGATAATGGGTCTGATAAGGGAGGAGTACAGGGATGTTATGACCTCCTTGCTCCTGGATGAAATACCCTTATTTATGAGGTGGGCCATGTACAAAGCCTTCCGTACAACGGAGGCAACATGGTGGTCAAAAGTCAAGTTGCTATCAACCTGGGTGCACAAGTCCCTCATGACTGATCGCATGCTTAGTACATTGTTATTAATGTGATAATTAGTGGGGATGATATGTTCCCCAAAGGGGATAATGATGCATTTCTTGGCATTCAGTTTGAAGCCATGCTTCTGTCACCAGTCATTGGTTTGGGTAAGGCCCTCTTGGAGGATGTTCACATCACTAGGGGAATTTAAGACAGTGCCCAGCTTGCAGTCATCTGCAAACTTGGTCAGCCACAGACCACTGGTTTTGGCTTGCACCTCAAAAAAGTGTATCCCAAACAGGAGAGGCCTCAAGCTCGATCCTTGGGGTACACCCCTCGTTATGGGTCTACTACTAGAGGTGACTTCCCCTACTTTGACTGAGTGGGTTCTGTCAGTGAGCCAGTTAGCTACCCATCTGGTAACATATGGGCTGATGCCTAGCTGGGAGAGTTTATCTATTATGCCCGAGTGGGGAATAGTGTCAAAGGCTTTGGCTAGGTCAACATAGGCAGTGTGCACCGTCTTCCCCTTGTCCATGGTTTTGGTGTCTGTTTCAAAGAAGGCAACCAAGTTTATGTTTCTAGAAATAGGCAGAAAATATTCCTGGCAAGTATGAGATGTTCCACAATTTCCATTGTTGCAGCAAGATGACTTTTCCAGTAAGTGCTATTGCAGACAGTTGTATAAATCATTCCCTATAAATGATCATAAAGATGTTATATACTTGTGACACATTTGTTTGTAAAATGCAAGAAAATGTTTAACCATTGTAAGCTGGTATGAAAAGCAGACATGCTTATCTTATCTGAAGAATAAGAAATTAAATAAACCCTCAGGTTACTTATGTAGCATAACCAAGTATGCTTCATATCAGACAAGACCATAAATTGGTTCAAAGCCACTCTTTTTTAACAAAAGAACTGTACTTAAAGGCAGCATTGGGCATCCATCCCTTCAACTTAGCCTCCTTTCCTCCATCTGTCAGCCCATCTATTAATTTTTGTTGTCTGTCTTGTCCATCTCATAGTTATATGGAACCATAGCCTATGCCATTCCTATCAAACAACAAGCAGAAGGCATGAAGCAGTGCTGAATAGGATGGCAGAATCAATGCTCACACATGTATGCATGCATACAAAGATGCACACACTTACATACAATTCAGAATATTCACATTCCACCTAATCACATCTTTGGAATGTGAGAGGAAACTAGAGATCAAAATGAAAGCTGACAAATGGAGTCACAATCAGGAAACAAATTGGATAACTAATCATTATGAAGCAGTAATGGTAACTGCTACAACACTGTACTATCCATCATTACTCTTCCATGGCATTTAAAATCTGTAAACATATATATATATATATATATATATATATATATATATATATATATATATATATATATACACACATCAGACTAAGGAGGTATATTAAAGAAATAATGTGATGTTTCTCAACACATTTGGGTCCAAAGGTTTTCCACAACAGAAAATTCTAGAGGCTATTATAAATTATATAAGAAATGTTTAATGGGATTTAAAATGTAAATGCTGTGCAAATACTGCTAAGGTTACATATATGTCAAGGCGATCTTGAATCAAGACTATGAAATTCAGCAGGGCTAGAAGATACAGACCAAGAGTCAGTTAACATGATTCACATAAAAAGAAAACCATGGAGTACGAGCATTCTGACAAAGGTACTTGTAGACTAGCTACAACAAATATGTGCCACACACGTCATTCAAGGGTCATCTCAGCTGACACAAACATTAACACAGCAAAGTACGCTATCTATAGGATGTTGTATCAATATAGAAAACATACTACAAGATGCAGTGTAACTTTTCCTGACATATGCATTCATTATTCAGCAACATCTTTTTAATATGGACATGGTGCTGGGAGTCCAGTTGGGAATGAGGTCATGATAAGTGAGGAGACTCCTTCAAGGGGAGAAGTAAGTATATTTTTAGAAGAAAAAAAGCTGCAGATCAACAGACAGAGGAAAAATGTAATGGAATTGTACATGTAGCAAACATGTTTTCACTTCTGCCTCTTGAGGTTATCACAAATTTGAGGATCTCTAATCATATGCCTTCTTACATCATCAGCAATTAATAAAACTACATCAAAAGAACAATAAATAGTGAACTAAATCATATCTAAAACATTTCAGTATGTTAATCCTCTTCCCATTTAAGTAGGTTTTAATAAAATAAAATAATTTAATCCTGACATTGTTGTAGCTTGTAGCTCAACTATCCAATTATATTCCTTTACCTCATTGTAATCAGATCACCACTTCTCATACCCAGAGTTATAATTTGCAATGCTTGAAATTTAAAATAATGTTTTGTATACTGCTATAAACATGTATCTGACAAGTTTATTGCTTCTGTTGCTCTTGGCTATGTTACTAATATGTTATGCAATGCGTTTTTTAAAAATGTGGTTCATTTTATCATCATAGTACAATTTCACATACCTGGCAACTTGCTAAATAAATGAGGTGCTTGCTTCTAAAATATGCATAACAATTATGTTATGCAATGCGTTTTTTTAAAAATGTGGTTCGTTTTATCATCATAGTACAATTTCACATACCTGGCAACTTGTTAAATAAATGAGGTGCTTGCTTCTAAAATATGCATAACAATTAAAATAATATTTACCAGTAACTGAATGCAAAAAAATAATTTGTTCCATAGATATATTTACAAAGTACTTTCAATATGCATTGTATTGACTACTGATGTAAACTAATAGAAAAGGTTTCACTGGCAAGGTTTCTCTATGGTTGTATGCCTAACAAGCCTGCAATATTTATATTTGCATTAAATAGCATGTTAAACTCTTATATAAACTGGATTGTTTGATATAGAAATATGAGGCAGGAGAATGAGACATACCTTTCAATTTCTTTGCTCAAGAATTCAGAACAAAGCCAAAATAATTGAAGGACAAAGGCCCAAAATCAAGGATAAATTTTAAATATTACTCAAATTCACTTCAAACTTAATAGAATAGCAGCTTTTATATCAACATCCAATTTCTGAGCAATATTAAGAATGAAATTCAAATGTTTGGCATTATTTAGTGACTGTAATCCTCAGTTATTTACCAGAAAATCAAAACATTTATGAAGGGCACAGAAAAATATGAGGCAAAATCAGGGGCATTTTGCAAAATTCTGGACAGTTGAGTGGTATGGCATGACAGGACAAGTCAGGCCATTCTGAACTTTATGCACCTTTCCTTTTGCAAAAACTACTCAAAAAGTGATATGGTTATTACATATCCCTCTTTTCACAGAATACTCCACATCTTAAAAAAGTCTTAAAATTTCTGGAAATTTGCATTTTTTCCAGAACAAAAATATATATTTTAATTAGTGCAGAAATCTATAGTTTTACATGTGAAACACCTTGTGAAGTCCAGCCTTTTGTATTAATTCCTTGTATTACTTATCTTGCAAAATCTTGAATTTCAGTAAAACAAATAGGTTCATAGGTTTATACTAGGCTATCTGCCCTAAGGCATTTATAAGCCTAGCCCAAATTTTTGTGGCTCACGCCACCCCTTATATGAAAAAATACTGTGCCCATTAGTTTGTTGTGCCTCTGTCCAGCAGTGACACAGAGATGATTCCTGGGGTAAACCTACGATCTCCCATCCACAGGTCAAGATTTCTCTTGAACAGAGCCAGCAAGGTGCTCTGCCTCACATGGACCGGGATTTTATTCCACAGCATAGGGAGTCTCTGAGTGATAAATCTATCCCTCCAGCACGTCCTATTTATATCTGTACTAAAGTTTAAGTCGCTTGCTCTAGTGGTTTTGGTGGATTTGGATTTTTTGAGGTGGAGCATGTCCATTAATTCCGGGTTGGACATGGCCTTGTATGTCAGGCACATGTCACCTCTGAGCAGACGGTATGCGACTCAATAGAGCTGGAGTTTCTTCAGTCTGGCAGCATATGACAGATTTTGGAGTCCCTTTATCCTTTTGGTGAGGAACTTTTGGGGTTTCTCCAATTGCTGCAGATGTCGGGTCTCACTTTTCTCAATGTCTCACTTTTGGCATCAGAAATTGGTACATGCATGTTAGAAATTGTAAACCAGTGTAAAATCAAACATCAAATTCAGATATATTAGAAGTGCTTACAACCCTAAGCACATCATAATAAAAAGTCAAGTTATAATAAAACCCCTGATTGCACTGAGATGGAGCCCTGTAGGACACTTGAGTTTGGCTAACAGACCCAGTCCCAGAGAAGTTATTTTAGGGGAGACCGGGCAGAGGGGAGAGAAAATATTCACACAGTGAAGACAGTTGGCTCCACCCCTGCTGCAAGAATTGGAAATGCACTGAAAGATCAGTCACAAAGTCTCACACCAACATCATTGTGTATTCAGTGTGGTAGTGGGACTATGGATGGAGCAAAATTAGAACCCATGTTGTTCAAGGATGACGACTTAAGTCATTTAGGCTCTCACCAAATACAATAGGATGACTATGGAGAATAAATGAGTAAGGAAAGCAAATAAGTTAATTAATGGTCAAGTTGGGAAGGTCCAAAAAAGATTCTTCATATTTATTTATTTGAATTTATCAAATGGGAAATATCACAGATTACACATGACCAGTTTCAATCTCAGCCTGGGTAAAGGTTTCAAGAATACAAGCAGGTATCATACAAGAGAGATACATCTTTGAAGTGCAAAATTATACAATTCACTATTAAGAAAGCACTGCAGTACACAACATAACAACATGGAGAGCATTATATCATCAAAAGTTGAAGTATTTATATAAACCTAGTTATATGTTGAAATACATCTCATCAATGATCAGAAAGTAAAATAAAATCTGGGAACATTGATGAGTTTAAGATGAAGAATTGCCAAATGCCAGATTATAAAGTTGGGGTTTAACAGATCTTTTTCAAGCTAACCAGTGTGGAGACCTGTGGAGACATTAAACACATCATTCCAGGGATGCACCACCTGATAGGAAAAAGAATAGAAACTGTGTCTGTGCATGGTGTCTTTGATGAGAGATTTAATGAGCGAGAGGACCTCATTATTACTGATATTCTCCAGGATCGCTGTCTCTCAGTTATACTGAGAGACAACATTTCAGTGCTTGTTGCTGATCACTCTTCCCCATGGTGAAGTGACTCTGGAATTAGAATAATAAGGTAAATGAGGCAGAGGAAAGCACGTACATTGAGTGGCACAGGAGGCCTTCCCCAAAAAATTGGTTTTCTGTTGCTTTTTGTTTTGTGTGCATTTTCTATCTGATCATAAACCTGAGTACATGTTTTATAAGGTTTACCATCAAACATTTGAGCAACACATTGTCAAATTCACTTACGCAAAGTCTGAACTCCAACTGTTGAAAAAAATCGAACACCGATATTCCAAACCACAAAATCTCACCCCTTTATGACCCATAATAGCACTTGTTTTTAGGTGTGTGGAGCAGTCAGAAATGTCAATACTAGCTTTTTTCAGCATTTGGACAATTCAGCATTATGTATTTCCTGTAAATATTTCAACAATATGCATAAAAAGTTAAGCGCAATCAATATTTTGATAGTAAAACATTTTATAAACATATGTGTACACAAGCTGTGGGGTTATGAGCTACATTTGTTGGGCTTTTGTGGAGTGAGGTGAGCAGTTTTGAGGACTCATCATGGATCCACTAAGGCAAGAAAGTCTAGGGAGGATATTCGGCCTGATCATAATCTGCATATAGCTGTCCTGAATTGCTTTCACTGGATGGTGACAGAAATCAGTGAAGGGTAAGAATAAGTTGCTTAACTGTTAACCACATTTAAATTTCTACTTTCCATTAGTTCAGGAAGTAAAGCCTGTAACTGTGGAAGAGATTGTGATCTCAGTGTTAAACTGACTCCACTACCAGCTCAGATGTTACCACACAAGTGCAATACTGGGCCCAAGGTATGTCTTAAACAGTGGGTATAGATAGTGACTACATAAATGAAGCAAAATCCCTTTATAATGCAACAAATTCTTAAAAATGGGTAACATATTCCCCATTAACCCTGATAATGACATCATCTAGGATCAGCCAGTTAGATACCCCAACACTGAGCCGACAAAGAAGCCTGCAAACTCCTACAGCAATGTCCTCACACAACTGGATGGATTATAGAAACCCACAATTTGTTTCTGTTCCCAAGACATACTCAAAGAAGTAAAGAAGTTGGTATTCCTGATTTACTCCAGTGTTAAGCAAAGAGGTAGATGAAAAGGGTTTACCACCCCAACCAAAGATTATTTTCCTACAGCACAGACTAATGGAAAACTCAGCTTGGGGTACTGCAGTGACCAGATAAGGACCAAAGTTGCCATTCAACCAGTTTTCTATAATATATCCAATATCAACATTCCTAAAACAATTTAAAGTTGACCCCTAGCTCGTTTTGTTATTACATTAGTTCACAGTGCTTTAAGAATGACCAATGGAGTTCAAGAGCTCAACTGGAGACATAGGCACTTTATGCAAAATGGATATATACTGTACTGTGGTTAGTTTCACCTCAGGGTGATGCTTGACAATTAAAACAGAGGTGGACCTCCAGATTCAGGAAAAAACACACCAACTCCTCTGCAGAGCTCTGGCCTTTGTCACCTCAGAATCTAATTTTTCCCACAAGACACAGAAGACATTTATAAGGGAGGACAGTGTACATGGATATGCAATATGGATATCTGGTATACCTCTTGCATACAGACAGGCATTCTAATCCTTGTACACAACAGTGTATATTTACATTATGTAAATTACTACAAGCATATGAACAACATACATGAATAAGGTACATTTATCTGTACCATTGTCTTATGTTTAAATTAATATCCTGTATATTTATATTACTGAGCACTATCTTCTATACGTCTACCCACTCTGTATATAGTGCGCTGTCTACCTACAATTGATCTATACTAGCTATACTAATCTAATATGAACACAAATGATAAATTACTGAACTTGGATGTATTCTGTTAACTGATATCACTTGACCTATAAAATGTAAAATGTTAAAATGTGTTGTATGCTGTTTTACTCATGTAGGATATTTGACAAAGATGCATGGGACATTTTTCCCTGGACCTTTTCAGAAAAGGGTCTTTGCTAGGTCAGACTTTTTCCACTAAAAAAGGCAAATAAAATAACATGTAATAGAATTACAATTACACTGCACACAACTTTCATTCTAATTTGTGATTCAGCAGTAACTTGTTACATCCTCACTGCTGTGTGTGTTATTTAGTGTCTAAATCACTAACTTTCACTGGTTTAAGTTGATCTCATGGATTACAATACTTACACGTTATATATTTTACCTCCAAATTCATCAGCAATATGCATGTAATCCACTTATAAAGTGGATGAGTTCCTTCTAAATTCCATTTGTCTGATCACTGATCACTCATTATCTTTTTCCTTTTAATAATTTGAGCATGCATGCACGCATGCTAAGAAGGCCATTCTCAGGCTGTCTACTTTTTTAACAGTAAGAAAACTACTGGATGTCCTTTTTTGTAGCTCCAAATAGAAATAATGTGTAAGTAATTGTTAATTACCATGTGACTGCCATGGCGCTGAACTCCCGATAACCTTCTGAGACAGCCTTCTGAATAACAGTCCGCTCTGCGCAAACTGTGAGTCCATAAGAAGCATTTTCCACATTACACCCTGCATTAAAAGAGTATGAAAATATCAAGAAATATTATTAAAGCATATGGACAGCTTTCTGATATTTGAGATAATCTAAGTAATTTAGAGTAAAAAGGAAAGGAATTACAAGTATTTATAGAGCAGCATGTGCCTATATCCATACTAGCATATGGACTTGAATTTTAAAGTGCCTTAATTGCTGCTTAGATCTCATCCAATCACTACTGTGGTCCCTTTCCTACTAGATGCACACTGCTAGGTTGAATCCAGTTAACTCAAGGATATACCACACATTGTGCAAGCCTGGTTATGTATAAACTGTGCTGTGAGGACTCTGGACATGAGCAGTATACATACATTGAAGTAATTAGAAAAAAATAAACTCACTGAATGGAAGGATTACTTGGTTTTAAATAACGATAGGAATTTTATGTGACAGAGCTCAAAAACAAAGAAGAAAAGTACAAATACATACACTTGGTTTTATACAGGTTATATAATGCTGTAGCAAAAATGGTGACTGACGCAATCTAATCATACACTCTTACAATGGTATTCAGAGAAACACTTGCGCTAGGACTCAATAACCTCCTGCAAAACTAATCTGCTGCCCTGTAAGTAATTCAGAGCTTTAAAACAATTTGGATAAGAAGGTTTCAGAAACAATACCTTCTAGTTCCTTGCTAATTTTGTGTCTACTGTATCTAGGTAACACAGACTTCTCTAGGAGGCTACTAGTCTTGGAGTCAGTGCCTTGGGGCATACTTTATTTATTATTTATTTATTTATTTCTAGTTTGATTACCGGGGAAGTCCACTGGCCCCAGACAAACCGTTTTCAGTGGAGACCTGGGGAGAAAAGCTCCACAAAACAGATTACAGTAAAGATAGTAGTCCAATAAAAATAAAAGTACAAGTACAAATACATATCAAATAATACAAAGCTTGAACAATATTGACCATAGTGGAAAAATATCATGAAGATACATTTTAACAAATTCACACAAAGTCAAAAGTCAACATCTATTTACAGTATTTACAGAGTGTGAGAGATTTATGGGAATTAGCTATAGAAGGTTATAGCCAGCTATAAGTTGCTTAGGAACTCAGGAGGATACTCTCCCTGGGGCTTTTGTTAAATAGTTCTAGGTAGGGAGAATGCAGTTACATTTCCATTTGGAAGAGAGGTAGGTGTAAAGCTGAGTTTTAAAGTTGTTTGTGTTTGACATTGTCCTTAGTCTGGAAGGGAGAGAGTTCCATTTCTTACCCAAGGAGAAGGAGAGGAGAAGTTGTCCAGCAGGACATTTAGGTTTGTGGACAGTAATTAAGTTTTGGTGTTCAGATCTGAGAGTTCTATTTGGGGTGTATGGTGGAAGGATGTTAGAGTGGGGCATTTGGTTAGATTAAATATTAGTCTATGTGCTGTAGTGAGCTGGAGGAGGTCCAGGTAATTTGTGAATTTTAACCAGTTGATGGATTGGAGGGTAACACAGTGATGAGTGGAATTTTTGCTTTGGTGGCAAATTTAGAAATTTTGTTATAACAGCTTTCAAGTTTGGAAGTGATAGAAGAGGATAGGGGAGGGAAGGAGGTAAGAGGAGGCCAAAGTATGCCTGATAGAAGTAGAGAGGAAGTGGTTGTTCCTGTATAGCATACCTAGTTTTTGGTGGGTTTTCTTTATATTTTGCTGAATATGGATGTCAAGTCGAGGTGTTCATCTAAAGTCACACCATGTAGTTTGGCAAGGGGAACAACTTTGATTGGAGAGTTGCTTTGGCTAAGGACTTGGAAGGAATTTTTATCAAAAGAGAAAGATTTTGAAGGTATGAATAGTAGTATTTTAGATTTGTTAGCATTGAGAGAAAGGTGATTTTGACGCATCCCGATCTTAGTAGTTGAGAAGGCAGTCTGAGTTTTAGATAGGGGTTCAGGGAGGTTAGAGGCAGAACAGTTAAGTGTAGAGTCATCTGCATATTGGATGTATTTGGCATTAGGAATTGCAGAGTGAAAGTTATTGATAAAGATATTAAACAGCATTGGTCTGAGGATGGACCCCTGTGGTACTCCAGTAGGGGTGGTTAAGAAAAGTGAGGTGCCTTTTTTCCATTTCATAGCCTGAGATCTATCTGACAGATTGCTTGAGAACCAGGAAAGAGTGTTTTGGGAGATATTTAGGTTTGAGAGGTGACTTAGAAGGTGCTTGTTGGAAACAGTATCAAATGCTTTAGAGAGCTCTAGGAGCACTGCGGTTACTAAGTTCCCAGAATCTTGGGCTTGATTGACAGTTTCTAAGAATGAGAATAGAGCTGTTATGGTGTTATGTCCTGGTTGGAAGCCATGTTGGGTAGGGGTAAGAAGTTGTTTTTTAGTCTGAAAAGGCATATGTTGGAGGTGCATGCATTTTTCTAGGATTTTGGAGATTTTAGAGAGAAGAGCTATAGGGCAGAAGTTTAAAATATTAGTGTTTTGCCTCCCTTGTGGAGAGGAAGAATAAAGGTGGAATGCCAGAGTTTAGGGTCATAGGATTCCTTTATGGATTTATTAATTAGGATACTACTTGGGAGAGCTATACCATTGGCAGCAGACTTGAGAAAGGAAGAGGGGATGTTGTCAAGTGCATTGGAGCAGGGTTTAATTTTGGATAGAAGTCTTTTTATGTAGTTAGTGGAGACAGGTTTAAGCTCAAACATGGGGGGGGATTATTTGGAGACTTGGATCAGGTGGAATGTAGGAGAGATGGGTCGTTATTGGGAAAAGTTTTCGTTAGGTTAGATATTGACTCTATAAAGAAAGAGTTGAATAGTGATGCTAATTCGAGGTCAGATTTACTTGGGTCTGGACAGGGGTTATTTTTGGAGCCTGGGTTGAGGAGTGAGTTTATGGAGTTCCAAAAAAGCTTAGGGTTTTGGGGATGGTTGGACTGGAGCTTAGTGTAGTATGATTTTTTTGTCTTTGAATATTTATTTTTTGCAAAGTTACAAGGCTGTGTATATTGGAGAAGGGTTTCAGGAAGTTTATTCTTTTGGTAAAGCTTCCAGGATTTGTCTCTTTGATGCATAATTTGCTTTGTTCCTTTGGTTAGCCAAGGGGTAGTTATAGTTTTTATTCTTTTTTTTTCCTTGGTGGAGCTAAGGAATTTAGAGCATCTAGCAACACCAACAAACTGAGGAACCAAACCAGCAAATGGAACAGACAGGCAGCGATGTAGAAATATACCACTTTAATAGTTCAAAAACCACACGTTATTAATTATGAAGTAATGAAATGACTAGCATAGTTAGTATTTTAAAGTTAAAAAGTATTTTAGTATAGTATTTTGTTTTTACACATATAATATATTTTGAGCAGGCATAGGTTACATTTTGTTTTAGATTTTCATGTTTTAAAGTTTTCTATTAAACAATTAAATATGATTAATTGGGGTGGGGTATGTGTATTCATATTTAAAATGGCTAGGTTGTTACATTCATTTGTTTTGATGAAGTCCCTTGCAGTAGGGGAAGAAAGCGTTTAACTTGTGGAATATTGTTTAACGTGTGGTTTTCAAACAATTAAAGTGGTGTATTTCTACATCGTTGCCTGTCTGTTCCATTTGCTGGTTTGGTTTTTCAATTTAGAGCATCTAGGAAAGTAGAATTAAAGTGGTCTATGGCTTTATCAAGTGGAAGGGTTTTTAGAATGTTCCAATTCATTTGTTTGAGATAGAAAAGGTTTGGGGGTCAAATTTATTAAAGTTGTGGGTCTGAATATATTGATGTTGGTATGGATGGGAGGTCGTTGCACGGTAAATGAAAGATGGTAGGTGGTCACTAATAGAGTCAGGGATGGTGCCAGAGTTGGTAATTTTATTTGGATGGGTGACTAAGATCCAGTCAAGAGTGGATCCAGGGGGGATTTGTTTTATTGGGTCTGGTGATGGAATGGGTTACTTGAGTAAAGTTAAAGAGGTTAATGGACAGGGAGGGTATGGGACTGTTGATTTTATTCCAATCATTGTTTACATCACCTTGTATGTAAGTTTCAAGGTTAATTTCAGCTGAGGCCCATTGGGGTATGTCTTCAAGGGTTGAGGCGTTATTTCCGGGTGGGATATAAAGGGCGATGATACAGAGGCTTTTGTGATTATTCATTTTTAATAGACAGACTGTTAGTTCTGCATTGGCGAATTTAGGAATGGGGTTTGGTAGGGGAATTAAGATAAGTAGATTAGAATAGATTAATGCAACGCCTGTGCCTTTTTCCTTTTAGCAGTCACATATAAGAGTGTGAAATCCAGAGGGTAGGATTTCAGAGTCAAAGATGTGGGGTTTCAGCCAAGTTTCAGAGATGGCTACAATGTCAGGTTAGTTATGACTTAGCCATGCTTGAAAGTGATGTGCTTTGTTATTGAGACTCTGGGCACTGAGTGTGAAATATTTAAGAGTATTGTAGAGGGATGAAAGGTTAGAAGAAGGGGGAGGGTAATTGTTATTTGTGGGTGGGTTAGGTCCGGGGTTGGGATGAATGTCTCCAGATAACATGAGGTTATTGAAGGAAGTTATTTTAGTGTGTTTTGGTTTAAATTTAGAATATTCTGGATGGTCTAGTATTTGTTTAAGAGTAAGTGTCTTAGCAGTAGTGGAAATAATTTTAGGATTAAAAAGGTGCAGAGGGTTGAGCTGAAACAGAGAGGAGGAGATTGAAAGGAAATGATTATTTGTGTGAGGGAGGAGATGGTTTTGTGTGGGAGTATAGCAAGGAGTAGAGAGTGGAAGCTGATTGGAGGTAGAGGAGCTGGCATGGTATAACGTTGTTAGGAGTAGTAGGAGGAAGATGGGGGTTCAGAGTGTTAGGAACAGTAAGGAAAGCATGGTTAGAAAAAGGTAGTTTAATATGGGATGATTTGTAGTGGGAGAGAACAGCGGTGAGGTGAGATGGGGGAGTGAAAGAGTGATGTATTTAATTAGTGATGTATTTAATTACTATTGGTGAAAGGAGGAGGGGTAAAGAGTGGAAGGCTTTGACTGGATGGTTGACTGTGGGTGAAAGGAGGATGGGTAAAGAGGGGAAGGCTTTGACTGGATGGTTGACTGTGGGTGAAACGAGGAGGGGTAAAGAGGGGAGGGCTTTGACTGGATGGTTGACTGTGGGTGAAAGGAGGAGGGGTAAAGAGGGGAAGGCTTTGACTAGATGGTTGTTTTGAGTGGGTGGGGAGTGGTTGAAATGAAAGTATGAGTAGTGGGGGTGGGTGGGAATTGGGGGCAGGGTAGGGGAGCAGAGTGAGCCCGCAAGGTGAACAGAATGGGTAGAGCCAAGGAGAAGGAAGCCAGCAAAAAGTTATCCGTGAAGCTGAGAACTAGTTCAGAGGTAAGGAAGCACTGGCTTAAGGCAGTATGTGTATGAAATTAGAAGGATGCAGATGGCTGACAGGGGATAGGACCTGAAAACAGGCCAGCAGCAGTTTAGTAGACTATAGTAACTATTAATAGGGCTAAAACAGGGCAGTGATAAATTAATAGAACAGTTACAATACTTTTGGCTTGTATTAAAAATAGGTAGTGGTTGAAAAGTGCCACCTGGTGGCCTGAGTAAGTACAATGGTAAGCTACGAGCACCAGAGGAGGGGGAAAGAGCCTAGGAGGGGAAGGGGGAGATAAAATCCATGGACGGCTGCTAGCGAATGCACTCAGGGTTAATATACAACAGTGGTAGGTATAGGATATATATATATATATATATATATATATATATATATATATATATATATAATATGAAAAGAATGAAGAAATCACTCTCTTGGGTGTTTGAAAGTTGATGCCAGGAAGATAAATGCAATCTACAATGGGCTGACGGACATGGGAATGTAGAAGTCTTTTGATGTCATGATACATCAAGGTTATATTGATAGACAAAGGTCTAAGAATATGTTTTTCATCCATTTGAAACTGCAAGTTGTCATTTCCCTACAAGTTTACAGACATTGAACTCTTGACATTTGTAATCTACTTATATCTATCCCACGCATTCTTAAATCCCATCTTTTTTTCCCTGGTACCAACACTTCTGCACTCGTTCTGTGAAGGATTATTTCCTCACTGTTCCACTGAATCATCCTTTTTTCAGTTTCATATTCACTTTATCCTCTCATATCATAAAACATCATTTTCAAAGGAAAAAGCAGAATTAAACTGACAAATGTTGGCAAGTTTCAAGCTGTAACAAGAAATTACACTTGTAAATGAACACCGGTAACATGGCATTGATGCCCCCTTAATGTCAGAATGATATCTGAAGGTATATAAAACACAAAATTCAAGGGTAGTACAACTCTGTAGCATTGTGATTATTCAGTAGTTCATACTATTTGCTACATATTGTTCAAAGAACAGACTCCATTGTGACAAATTTGTCAATGGCATTCAGGAAAAAGTAGTCTGCCCCCCCATATTTCTGTTTCTGCACTGAGATTGCAAACATTTCTGCCCTAATAAACTACACATACTGATTTTGCTACTGCTGATTTTATGCTAGGGTTTGGATAACATACTAAAGCTTTTTCATAAATAGAAGTGTCTAGATTTTTTTTTTATTTCAAGTTATATTATCCTTGCAAGAACAATGAAATTGGAACTGAATAGCTGCAACAAAAACATTTTCTTATGTTATGTGTGACTTTATTTAAATGTTTTACTATCCACCCATCTGTTAATTGATATATTTTTACTTTGAGGTACACTAATGATAACATGGAATAAATACTTGCTTTTAGACTGCCCTTGCACAGCTGACTTGAGCTAAAAACTAATTTGAGTAATGTGAGTGAGAGAGCAGCACTGTTTATTATAGTGTTTGCATAAAAATAATGTGCTGAAATGATTACACATTACATTACCTTCCCTACATTGCAGCAATGCATTTTAACAGTCTCTCTGGCATATAGTATACCATAAATCAGTTTCATATTGGTTTTACATCACCTCACATAATGCTCCTCTTCTTAAATATACGGTTACTATAGTGGGGGCTTAAAGAGCTAGTGCAAAAAACACATGCATATAAGTAGATTGCAGAATCCTCACTAGTATCACTTTATCCAAAAAGATAGTATTTTTTAAGATATATTTTTGAAAATGAATGTTTAATATTCCAGTGTACGCAGAAATTCAGAACAAATGTCCTCAATGTCTTGTTTTGATCAGTACATCCAAGCAGGACATAACTCAACAACATTATTCATGTACATCTTAACTACTTAACTGACTAATTGGTGAACATCAGCAAGCAATTAGTTGACTACTAACCTGTTAATGTTTTCTTGCTACAATAAATGAGGAATTCAACCGAGTTAAAAAAAAGTCTCATCCAAGAGGTTGGCACAGATCAGAAAGGATTACAGTATTACTCCAGATGTTTAGTACAAAAGTCTGTTGTTTTCCTTGGGTCTGTATCACTTTGTCAAATCACTATTTAGTGAATGGCTCTCCTTCAAACAACTATTCAGTGAACAAACTAATTGCTGAACTAAGTTTTCAGTGAAAACTTTCTTACAGCAAACTGATGGTAGACTGCCCTACCAATCATAAAAAAATAAATAAATAAAAAAACTTAACAGCTATGCAAGTGGGGAGGCTATACTCTCACATCCCCCCAAACCACCCCTAACTAAATATACCAACTCTGAGATCACACTACAGTGGGGAAAAGGGCAAATTCCAGATGGTGGCCAACCATCGTTTTGCCCTAGGAATGTTTTTGCTGAAAACTTAGTTCAACAATTAGCTTGTTCACTGAATAGTTGTTCAACAAGGAGACATTCACTAAATAGTGATTTGACATAGTGATATAGACCCAAAGAAAACAATAGACTTCAGACCTATTTTGGATTTAAGCAGCCTAAGCAAGTTCATACCCAAGGAAACCTTTCAGATGATCAGCTTTATTTTGATTTACATGTTGTTTTTAGCTCTGAATTTTACTTTTTGTTGTAAGAAATTGATATATTATAGATTGGCACACTCTACCACCACTTCTGAACTTGAGTCTTGAGACTATGTAACTAATGTTTACTGCCTTATATGACCTGTGGGACTGGCACACTAGATCAGAATATTTTATGAAATACTTCCCTTTGTAGGTTCATAGGTGATTACTAGGTTAATGGCCCCATGCGGGCCTTTTAAAGCCTAGCCATTCTTTGCAGGGTGAGACTCAATCCCTGTACATTCAGTCAGTGAGGTAAGTACCTTAGCCATCATACCAAACTCCAACAACAGATTAACTCAACGTATTTAATGTAATATTGGCTTGTATATTGTTTGGGTGATTTACTCATACAATTTGACTTAAATTTCTAGTTATTTTCATTTCTGTGAATTATCACATTACTCATTTATATATTTTTGTTTCTTTTAAAATGATTTACTTTGTAACAAAGAATGCATTCCTTAAATGCGAAAACCATTAATGATTTGCTGAAGCATGGGTATCTTGTCTAATGTTCTAAATGATGTGTTTATACAAAGGTAACATAATAGCATTGGAGATGTACGTTCCTCTCATCAAACACTGGATGATTTACTTACTGTTATTAATAGTAAATCGAAATTTATTGATGATGCAACTAGCACAGTACGGAAAGCTGTTGCTACATATAGTAGTGACTACCTAATATTATTTATCACATTAGTCTAAAGTGCAAATAGAACACATTTAAGAAAGGAAGTATGCTCTGCTAGTCAAGACCACTTAACCTGATACTAAAGATGACCCCTTTGGAATTCAGGCTACAAATATGTAGTGATCTGAGTCTGGATTCAGATCATGCAGGAGAAAATAAAAGAAAAAGAAAGAAAGAAAGAAAGAAAGAAAGAAAGGGAGACATTTACATCAAACAACTAGGAAGAAACAAAACTGGCTAATGTGTAATGCTAAGAGAAAGTATGCAAAACAAAAGCACACCACTTTGATATGCAATACACTGATCTGAGCAAATGATAAGACTGTTCAACCACAAAACATTCAGTCTACAGAAAATAACATCATTGTTCCAGTGGAGAAGGTTTAAAAAAGGCAAGTGGCAGGAAAAAAGGAAGAAACCTAAATAGTACTTGGAAGGATTAAATTATTGTACAAAAATAGAAAAAGAATGAAGGTGCCAGCTTGACTTAGTCTGTGGAAGTACAAAGACAGCTAGATGAGTATTATATGCTTGCAGATGATGTAAGTGGTGAAAGCAGTGAGGTTAATAAGATTAAAGGTGATGAAGATTACTATTTTATAACAATTGTAAGAGCAGACAATAGTGAATTACAGGTGGGAGATTCTTCAGATCCGGTCAGAAATTATATTCTAGTAACTGGAGACACAATGAACTGATAGGCATATCTGCAGAAGAGATAATGAACATTGAATAGTGTAATACCTCCCAGAAGCAAAAATACAGGATGGAGTAGGATGCTTAAATGTAAGGAAGTATGGAGCTATTTTTCTTCAAGTTGGATTAAGTGATTTCATCTTTAAGGACTCACTGGCTATTAGTATAGAACTTACAGCCCTCTTAGCTTGCAGGACACATTTTTCACAAACCACATATGAAGCATCAGGTCAGCATGTATGAAAATACCTTTTTGTTGTTGTTGTTAAATGCCAAAATGAAAAAATAGCCTAGTTTAAAATGTGGGAATGTATAAAGTATCCCAGCCTAATTTGGGGCACACTAATTTAGACAGGAAAGAGTCCAGTTGTCAAGACCAGCGAAGAAAACATTTTTTACAGTAGATGTATTACAATATTTGACTAAAACAAGATAGGACTTTTATCAGGTCAGAAATGTAACAGTTCACAAACAGCAACATTTTATTTATGTGTGCTGGCTGTTAATGCAGAGAGCACTAGCATACCTCTCAACTTTGTAACACAAGAAATCTGGACAAAGCCTTAAATAATGGGGAGGGGGTCAAAGACCCAAAAATAGAGACAGATTTTAAATATTGGTCTTATAAACTTAGATTGTTGTTAGAATAACAGGTTTTGAGCTAGCTTGCATTTTCTGGAGGATATGAAGTCTGAAACTCAAATGTATGTCATTATTTAGTGACTTCAGTCATCTGTTGTTTGCCAAAAAAAACTCCACAGATTTTAAGTGGAGCAGTCAAAAAATATGAGGCAGAAATCTGAACATTCTGCAGATATCTGGACAGTTGAGAGGTAAGAGAATTAGTTATACTTTTTTTTTTTAATTAAGCATTCACTGTGTTCATGTAAGACTGAGGTTATTGTTTATGAAGCACGGTTAAAGAACAATGACTGGAAATAATGCTAAGAAAAAATATACTCTTAGCATTCTGTCAAGGTATAAATGATTTTTTCCTATAGCAGACATTGTAACAAAAAATCAGGTGAAGGTATTAAGAAAGGGATTAAAGATTGTCACGAGATGTGTGATTATTTTTATGATAACACCAGTAATAAAGATTGTGTAACCCTGAAAGGATTGCAATTGTTGGAGTATATAGACGAACAAAGTCAAGTGCTGATGACCTAGAGGAAATTCATATATTTCTAGCATGAAACACAGGAACTAAAATGATAATAGCTGAGGATTGGAATTTACCAGAGAGAGAGAGAGACTGGAATAATACTGATTCAACAATTTTAGTAAGGGAATTACTTACAACATATGTACAGAAATAAGTTGCATACCTAAGGGGATTATTGTTACTTCATGTCAGATGTTACCACTTTCTATGTGTAGTGACCATGGAGTTATAAAGGTTAAGCTACCGATAAGTTATTCTGCCAAACTAAAATATAGAGCACATGCAAAGAAGATTAATAACAGACTATATAGAAGCAAGGTAATCAATATTTAAAACTAGTTGGAATGAAACATTCTGTGGAAATCCAGCAGAAGGACTATGACAAATTTTGAAAAGGAAGTTATTAAAAAAATTGTTACCATCAGGATCTATGCAGACAAGGGTAGGAGAATATATTTCCACAAGAACAAAATTATTAAGATGAGACATACAAAAATATTACAAATGAAATAAGATTTAGCTATAAATTTGAAAACTGAAATAATGAACATAATAGGATAAAATAAGATTGTGGTATGTGTAAAGACATACAAATGATTACATTTTGTGTTGATTCTAAAATATGTCAGATTGAAGATATAGTTATAAAATCTTAAGCAAAACAGCTTGCCTTTGTAAAAGGGGCGGGTGAGTTGTGCTAATAACATCAGGTAACTTCAGATATTGAAATTAAATTAGATTATGTTGAAAAAATAACTTACAGACTTCACCTGAGCAAAGCACAAGGAGAAAATGGAATTAGTAATAATGGCACAAACAGGTTACATATTAAGTTATCGAACTTTTAAAACTTCGAACGTCATATGGTCGACACCATATGATCGAACTTTTAAAAGTTCAAACGTTACAATAGAGATCTCCGTACATTATGGAATGGGAAGATTTCCCTTTCCTGCACTGTAGTGTGATCTCAGAGCTGGTATATTTAAAGAGCGGGGGTGTGTGGGGGTGCATCCCCCCATGTGGGGGGTGCAGGGGGGCTTGCCCCTGCTTAAAATGGTCAGCTAGGTTTTTTCTGTTTTTTTTTTCACTTTTCGAACTTTTAAAAGTTCGATCATATGGCTTCAACCATATGACGTTCAAACTTTTAAAAGTTTGATAACGTAATATACACCCACACAAACATGCTTCAACATGAACTCAAAGTATCATTACATCTGTTTTCACTGTGCAATTTGAGTATGGAGAAACTTCTCAAGATTGGAGATGTATAGTTAAATCCACCCTTAAGGAAATGGGGCATAGGACAAACCCAGAGTTATACAGGCAAACAAAGGAACTTTCTTGCTGTGGAAAGATAATGAAGAAGGCTACTTGGGATAAATTATTGTCAGAATAAGAATGTGTGGAACTTGAAAACATGTATCAGCATGCATATGTTGAAAACAGATCTATACCTGCTTGTAGCATGATTAGCATGATGTTCTATAATAATAGCTGTACACGAAAATAATTTGTTGTGACACAGTTTCTATACATCAGTTTTTAGCCTTTGATAGAGTCATACAAAGAAAACTGATCAACAAATTAGAACAGTTAGGTATTGATGTAATCTTGAAAAGCTATATGGCTTACAGGTTTGACTTGGCAAAAATCATACAGCTACTGGATAAGTGAAATTCTAAGGTTACAGTCAGAGTGCCTGAAGAGCTCTGCCCTAGGCCCATACATGTTCAGATTGCATCTTTCCGATTTACCCTTTTCATATGAGATGTTCTACAGTCTGTATGCAGATGACTTAAAAATGGGAAAACTGATTGCATCTGTTATGGACAGGGCATGTTCGAAAAAGAACTTGGCTAAATGACCAGTTGGGGCAGAGGGAATGATGTGCTGATAAATACATTAAAAGCAAAGCTCATGATATTTGCAAAAATAGATTGAAGGGTGAATATTTAATACAGTAAATAATGACTGAATATGTGGATTCATTTAAAGACCTAGGAATATGGTCAGATCCAGCTTTGAGTTTTTCTGATAATATCAACTAATTTATTAATAATAGTTCTAAAAACAGAGGCCATATAAAAGATTTATAAAGTCTAGGAAATCAGAAAAATGAAATAATTGCTTATAAGCTTTACCAGACCAAAACTAGAGTTACATAATCATAATAATAATAATAATAATATGAAAACATTATAAGAAAACTACTGTGAGTAAATATGAGAGCACAGTGAAAATATAAAAAGGGCATCCATAGATGTGAAAGCTTAAGTTATTTTGAAAGAAGAAATATTTGAACTTGTACAGTGTCTCATAGATAATTAACAGGAGACCTTATTCAAATACATAGATCATTTAGAGACAACTACATCTGGGAGTGCCTGTGGTTATCAAAGAGTAGTAGAGAAGCAGTTAGTCTGTGTAAGAGACTAGATAGGAATGAAATTTGTATTAATCACTTCTCTAAGAGAGTAGCTGACACCTGGAATAGACTACCTAATTATATTAAAGCAACAGTTTAGATATTTTTAAGAACAAAGCGAACACATATTAAGGGGATGACTGCTTTATTATATTGACAGTCTCAAAGTACATTATTGCACATGCCTGAAATATTTGTGTATATGTATGGTATCTCTTGGTTTAACTTCTCCAAGTCTTTTGGTTTTCCTAATACTATGACTGGAATGTACTTCTATGATTAGAGTTCATGAAATTAATATTAAATCTTGATATTTTCAGACATATTGTGTGTGTGCATAAGGTGCTGTAATCACTGGATGTTACAGTTTCAATGATCAGTGCTACTTTTGTCTGTTTTGTGGACTACTAATCTGCTTTTCTCCTATTTTTTAATTGTTGGAAATGGGTGATCCCATTTGATATACACTTCTTCATTCATGTTTCCAATGCTTCAGCTACTTGTATACTGTAGTGTTTGCACAATCCCGAGTGCAACAGTCTAACCACATCACTGTGCTTTTCAGTCTACAGGCCCTCTGCCATAAGTATACCACACCCAGCAACAAGATGTGCTTTTTCCAGTTCCTTTTCACAGAGCCTGCATTTGTACATTTTCTCCCAGGTTTCCTGTGGAATTTATAAACCAACATGTATGTAAGCTCACTATCCTAGGCTGTGATTATTAACTTTTTTCGTTTGGTTTTAATTTCACCTCTCTTAACCATTCCTGCATCACATTTTGTTCAACATGAGGTTGTTTCAGGAGATCTCTGTACTTGCCATTATATTTATGGATTTTCCACATTTACTTCCTTTTTATGTGATCCTTTTCCTTATTTATTTATTTATTTTGCACATTCAGTTGCTGTCTGATTTTTGTCTACTTCTGGTTTGATTTCCTTCTGCAGAATGTAGCAAAGATGACATCTTAGACTTTTTTCTCAAGTTGTAAAACATTTACTACGTTTGGATCTGATGAAGTCAGCACATACATATGCAGTACTATGATTCCAGGTCTATACATGTAATCAAGTTTGAGGAGGCCCTTAACTCCTTCAGAGCGAAGAACATATAATCTTGGTATACACTGATTTTTAAATATCATTTGATAACTGTGGTGCAGTACAGCCATCCCTAGGTGTCTGGAGCTCGAGGATGCCTATCTAAGCATCAGGACACCCAAAAGATCCAAGGAGGTATCTTCACATCCAGTTAGGAGCCACTCACTGTAAATTCAGGACCCTCCCATTTGTCTCACAACAGCCTCTGGGAATTCTAAAACTGCATTTTTGTAATTGCCGCAAACCAGAAGTTGCAAGGGACAAAAGTTTTCACCTACTTGGACAACTGGCTACTAGATACTTTCTCTGTAAACAGTGTGATCTCCACTCAGGAGGCTCTGATCAGCTTGTTTCAGTCCATAGGAATAACTGTGAACATTGCTCACTCTCAGCTAAAATTAATTCAGCTTCTCACAGCCAAAGGCTGCAGTCGGGAGATAATGACACCCAGAACAGGTCTGGCTTTAGAAAGAAAAAATATCCTCAGCACTTGGCTTAGCAACTCATTCAGTCACAATCTGACACTCCCAGTCTTTGGTGCAGAGCTTTGGAACCGATTACAGTAGTACTTTCTTTGGTGCTCTTCATGAGTTATTACTTGGGTATGTTACAGTAGACACTGCATTACACTGGTATCAGGTACTAGACCCCATGTTACAGAAATTCAAGATTTTCAGAGTCTGAAAGTCTCATCTACAGTGGTGGATAGTTGTGCTCAATCTGTTATAAGACAATCCATGACTGACACTACTGCCCTATGGTGAGTTGGCAGACTGTCCAAGATGTCTGGTCGCATACATAAGGCCAGCCTTCACAAGGATTAATTCTCATTATATGTGTAGCTTGCCACTTATATGTAATACCACTAACCAGAGGCAAATGTAGTGCCACTTAATACAGGCTGTCACAGAAGCTTGTAACAACCACAACAAGCACTTGACACAGTAGAGGTAGCAGGTGAACAATTGTACAAGTAACCCAGGTATAAAAAATGAACTGTAATACAAAACCACACACTAAAACATAAACAATTAACAGTATCACTGCATTTTTGTCCTACACTTAGGACTTCTTCGGATAATGAGTTAACCATCAACATGCATTATATACCCAAGCCAATAATCAAATAACATTAATTAAGTAATTATGTACCTATAAATTATCTATTCATCAAAAGTTCATCTAAAACCTTGTTTAAAATATATATATATATATATATATATATATATATATATATATATATATGTATGTGTATGTGTATGTATTGCTTAAAAATCATAGCAAGCACTAATTAACCCTAGCACTAGATCCCTCTATACTGTCCAGAAGGACAAGGCTCTCTATTCATCACCACCAGCCAATCAGAAAAGCAGCTTACTCTACTAATTCAGGCATGTCCAAAGGGCAGTTTTCGGTGTACTCTCCAGTCCAACTGGTGAATCTGGGCATTTTTAGGCAATGTTACAACTGTCTCATATAAACAGATAAACCTCTCCTCCTACCACCAAACACTAATATATGTGAGAGATGCAATTATGCAGCCAAACTGGAGGCAAAGCTCTCTCAACCCAAGACTGGAATTGACAGTCAAGAGGAGAAGGGTAATACTTGCAACACACCACCAGTCTCACATAGATCTAATAAACCAACACTGGCAAATAACACACAGGAATACATGAAAACATACTCGGAGGCTCTAAATAAAAACCTGCAAAAGTAACAAAGACCTCCAAAGCAGACATCCAAGCAACCTCCACACCCCATCACCAACCATGAAACTCATAATTCAAATAATCAGTGTGCCATGCAATCACAGCCCTTAAGGCAAAATAACATACCCAACACACTAGTAATAGGTGACTCTATAGTCAGGCACACTGATGTCCCACTAACTAGGCTGGACAAGGAGAAGGTTACAGTTAGCTTCCTGTCGGAAGCCAGGATCCGCCACATAACACAAGCACTCAGGTCACTCCAGAACTAGTACAAATACGACTCTGTCATTGTCCATGTTGGTGTGAATGACCTGAGATGTACCTCCCTGGACTACATGAAAAGAGACATGGAAGAGCTCTCTGATCATATAGCCCAGGCTGGTATGACCCTGACCCTGAGTAGCATCTTGCCCTCACCAAAATGATGCCACAGTATAAAGAAAAAAATGATCAATTTCAACAATTGACTAAGTTTCTGGTGTCATCCAGACTCTGCTACACTTTGCTGTGAAGGAAAGGTTAGTTTGCTGTTATTTTTTGTATTACTGTATTGCCTTTCTATATTTTGAATACTGTAGTTTGTTTTCTTTACCTTGTGTTTTGCTTGCATTCTGTTTTAACAGCATATTAAAACTTCAAAAGAGACCACAGCTCTCTCTGTTCTGAGTCGGACAGAATTTTTTCCCACCCTCCCACCCGTTTAAGTTGTCTTGTTAAATACCACTGTCTTTCTAGTTGCCCGCCTCTTATGTTAATCTGACCATATATCTCATTTCTCTCTACTTTCACTGGCTTATGTGAGTAATCACAAAATCATCACTTTTGAAACCCCACCCCTTCAATTATTTAAATTTATTGGCCATCCTACAGTATTTCATAGTACCAAAATACAAAAGTGACCACCCCTTTCAGTCCATCTTGCTGTTTTAAAATAGTAACTCTCCACTAAACCTTAACTTTTTAAACAGGTAAAACTCAAGTTACCTACTTTCACATCTAACTTCTCTAGTGCACACTGCAGAGTGCATTCTTTTCAATCTTACCTTTAAGCATCCCTGTGACTAGCACTTTCTCTAATACCTGCTGGAAAGCACTAGGAAGCCTAAAACTCATACAAACACTGAACTCTCCTTGTTAACAAGGAGAAATTAATAGTAGGCACTAAACAACCTATAATTGCAAAGTACCTTGCTAAGGAAACAGCTCCTATACTTTACAAAGAAAAAAAAATCCCCAAACCAGGCATGTCCAAGGGTCAGCTTCCGGTGATTTCTCCTGTCCACCTGGTGAATCTGGGCATACTGGGGCAATGCCTCATGTACACAGACAGCCCTCTCCTCCTACCACCCAACACTACAACCTGTGAGAGATGCACTTACATAGCCAAAATGGAAGCAAAGCTCTCTCCACCCAAGATTGTGCTAAACAGTCAAGAGGAGAAGGTTAACACCCACACTACACCTCAAGCAACACATAGCCCTTCTAAACCCGCACCACCAACACCCACATATAGCAACATTAAATCCACATATGCAGAGGCCCTTAACTGTAACCTGCCCAAGCAATAAAGACCTCTGAAGCTGAAAACAAACAGCAATCACAACCAATGTGTCACATAGTTCACAACACCAGTGTGCCACCCAGCAACAGCCCCTAAGGCAAGACAATGTACCTAACACTTTAGTCATAGGTGACTCTATAGCCCGGCACACTGATGTCCCTCTCACCAGGTTGAATAAGGAGAAAATTACAGTCAGCTGCCTGTCGGGTGCCAGGATCCCCCACATAGCATGCACTCAAGTCACTCCACAACAAGTACAAATATGACTCTGTCATTGTCCATGTTGGAGTGAATGACTTGAGACATACCTCCCTGGACTACATGAAAAGAGACATGGAAGAGCTTTTGGATCATGTGGCCCAGGCAGGTATGACCCTAGCCCTGAGTAGCATCCTGCCTTTGCCCAGAATGATACCACAATATAAGGATAAAATGATTGACTTCAACAATTGGCTAAGCTTATGGTGTCATTCAAAGGGGATCCAGTATCTGTCTGCCTGGGATGACATGATTGACAGACCACGATGCTTTACCAGAGATGGTCTGCACCTGTCGCCCCTGGGATTCAGGTTACTGGCTAAGGCTCTTGCCACCCCTATAGTGCTTTTTTTAGGCAAACTTCAAAGGACAAAACTACCACCATAACAGGTACAAGCATGCAAAATCTGAAGGTAATGCTACTCAATGCTAGAAGTCTAAACCTCAAAATGCACTCTCTCGAGGCACTCCTAAAAATGAAGAACATCGATATCTGTGCAGTAACTGAGACCTGGTTCAAGGCTCCAGAGAGCACCCCTGCAATACCAGGCTACAACTCTTACCACACTTTTCGGCCACCAAACCAGGACCGAAACACTAAAGGTGGAGGAGTGTTAATATTCACCAAGGATATTCACACCACCAGGCTAGTTGGCCAACACAATGTGTCTGAAATTCTCCAAGTGCAACTAACACTAGGTAAGACTGCAATCCAAATTGTAGCTTGCTACAGATCCCCTACCAAACCCCAAGATTCTCACTACACTTTTCTAAACATACTGGAAAATATTAAGATAGAACCAAACACCCTAATACTGGATGATTTTAACTACCCTGCCATTAACTGGGAAAACTACTCATGTCCCAACACCTTTGCTAGCGGTTCTTGGAATTCATAAATTCCAACACCCTGGATCAACTAATCCATAGTCCCACCAGGGGCTCCAATATCCTAGACCTGGTCATTACCAACATGGGAAATCAATGCTCCATACCTATGGTCACCCCTCGTTAGTCAGGTCTGACCATAAGCTAATCACCCTCAACATCCACATCCCACCCCCACCCCCCAGTAAAGAAACCTCCATAAAAAAACTTCTCCAAAGCCAACTTCATGCTACTCAAGTCAGAAGTGACAAACTTCATGACACCCATGCAGCGGAACTGAAAGTTCAACTGCTGAATCCTACACTATGGCACTGTCATGCATGAATCGTGCCATCCCAAATAGAACCAAAATGCTCTCTTCAAAAGGAAGCCAATCTGGTGGTCCCCTGCCATAAACAAACTTTACAACAAAAGGAAGAAACTTTGCAGAAAAGAGGAAAATCCCAGGATGCAAAACTCCCTTACTAGCCTCAGTAAGAAACTGAGATGCCTCATAAAATCCTCCAAAGCTAAATAAAATTGCCAAAGATTCCAAAGACAACCACAAAGCATTCTATAATTATGTCAAGAATCTAAATGGTAATGCTCAGATCTGCTCTGAGCTAAAATAGAATGGCATTAAATATACTGATCCGAAGGATATTGCCAATATCCTGGCAGATCGATTCAGTGCCAACTTCACCCCACTCTCACCCCCTAAATGGCCCATCTCAATACCGGAAGATTGCCAAATTCCAGTAATAACGGACAAACAGGTACAAAACGCACTCTCTAAAGCCAAGAATACAGCATCCATGGGACCAGATGACATCCCGGGCTGTGTACTACATGAACTACAATATGAACTGGCACCTCACCTAAGTGTCATGTTTAATCATAGCCTCACCTCAGGTTTTGTGCCCACTGAGTGGCACAGAGCTACAGTTATCCCAATCCACAAGGGGGGATCCACCTTGAATCCCGGAAACTACCGTCCCATCAGTCTGACAAGCTTTATCTGCAAGGCCATGGAGCGTAATATCATGGAACTTATAAACAAAGACATTGGCAACCTTCAAACACTGGACCCCACCCAGTTTGGGTTTGTGAAGGGCCGATCTTGTCACCTGAACCTGATTGACTTCTTTGAATCAGTCTCCAGAGCCATGGACAAGGGTAAGGTGGTCCACACAGCCTATCTAGACCTTGCCAAGGCCTTTGACACCATCCCCCACTCTGGAATCATAGATAAACTTACTAAGCTGGGCATTAATCCCTATGTCACCCAATGGGTTGCTAAATGGCTTACTGATAGAACCCACACTGTAAAAGTAGCCGACTCCAAATCCAGCTCCAGACAAGTGACAAGTGGAGTACCTCAGGGTTCAGTCCTGGGGCCGCTCTTGTTTGGCATCTACTTCTCTGAAGTACAGGTCAACACTAAGGGACTCTGGCTAACAAAGTTTGCAGATGACTGCAAACTGGGAGCCATTATTGAATCCCAAATGATGTGGATACTCTACAAAAGGGCCTTACATAAACAGATGCTTGGTGCCAGAGCCATGGGCTCAAGCTCAATGCCAAGAAATGTATTGTTATCCCCTTTGGGAAAAACATGTATCCATGAATTACCATATAGGTGGCAGTACACTAAACACAGAAAGTGTGATAAGAGACTTAGGGACACAGGTGGACAGTGGTCTCACCTTCGATAACCACATCGCCACAACAGTCAGGAAATCCTTCTATGTCGCACACCTCATCACGAAGGGCTTTTCATCCAGAAAAAGGAGGTCATTGTCCCACTGTACTCATCCCTCATTAGACCCATTATAGAATACAATGCCCCATTTGGTATGTACCTCTCAAGACATCTGCAACAACTGGAAAGGCCTCAGAAATACCTCACTAAAAGAATCACAGGCCTAAAGCAGATGCCCTATGCTGACCGCCTTAAAACTCTAGCTATACTCTGTTGCATATCGTCTACTCAGAGGCGATCTCTGCTTAACATACAAGGCCATGTCAAACCCAGAGCTGTTGGACATGCTACACTTAAAGAAATCCCAATCCCTCAGAGCTACACGCTCCAGGGATCTAAACCTTGTCATCACAATAAATAAAACATGTTGGAGGGATAGGTTCCTGACCCAGAGACTCCCCAGACTCTGGAATAGATTGCCCATACATGTCAAGCAGAGTGCCTCTTTGGACCTCTTCAAGAGGAACCTTGACAATTGGATGGGAGAAAGGAAATTCACCCCAGGGATCACGTCAGTCGCCCTGCTAGACAGGGGTCCAGGAAAGTAAATAATGTGGGAAGAAATAGCCAGGGAATTGTTATGGCTAGGCTTGTATAGGCCCTAGGGCTGATAGCCTAGTACCAACCTATGAACCTATGAACCTATTCAAAGGGGATCCAGTATCTGTCCACCTGGGAAGACATGCTCGATAAGCCATGTTGCTTTGCAAGAGATGGCTTGCACCTGTCACCCTTAGGCTTTCGAATACTGGCCAAGGCTCTTGCTACCCCCATAGTGCCTTTTTTAGGCAAGGCTCAAAAGACAAACCCACCACCATAAATAGCACAAGTAACCAAAAACAGAGGGTAATGCTACTCAACGCCAGAAGTCTAAACCTCAAAATGCACGCACTTGAGGCATCCTCAGTATAGAGAACATCGACATCTGTGCATTAACAGAAACCTGGTTTAAGGCTCCTGAGAGCACCCCAGCACTACTAGGATATAACTCATACCATACCTTTCGGCCACAGAACCAGGACCGAAACACAAAAGGCGGGGGTGTATCCATATTCATCAAGGATACCCACACCTCCAGGTTAGTGGCGCAGCACAATGCATCAGAGATCATCCATGTGCAACTAACAGGCAAAACTGCAATCCATATTGTAGCTTGCTACAGATCATCCACCATGACCCAGGACCCCCATTCTGCATTTCTGGAGACACTGGGAAATATGAAGGTCCTACCAAACACCCTAATACTGGGTGATTTCAATTACCCAAACATAAACTGGGAGAACTACGTAAGTACTAACTCCCTTGCCCAACGCTTCCTAGAATTTATAAACTCGAATGCCCTAGATCAGCTAGTCAACACCCCACCAGAGGGAACAACATTTTGGACCTGGTCATCACCAACATGGGCGACCAATGTTCCACACCAGAGGTCAACCCCTCACTGGTTAGATCAGACCATAAACTAATCACTCTGGATATCCACATTCTGCCCCCACCCTCAAGCAACGAAAACAACATGAAAAACTTTACAAAAGCAAACTTCATGTTACTTAAGATCAAGGTGGAAAGGTTCACAGCCCCCATGCTAAAGGACAATGCTGCCCAAGCTGATGAAACCTTTATAAAGGCACTCTATGAGCATCTGCAGGAATGCATGGATTGTGCTTTCCCAAGTAAAACCAAGAATCACTCCTCCAAGAAAAGGAAACCAGTCTGGTGGACTCCTGCCATAAACAAGCTATACAATAGAAGGAGGAAACTAGCACAGAAAAGAGTAAAATCCCATGAAGGAAAGACATCCCTGATCAGTATCAGCAAGAAACTATGATCCCTCATTAAATCATCCAAGGCTAGTTTCAAAAGAAAAATTGCCAATGACTTCAAAGATAACCACAAAGCATTCTTTAGCTATGTCAAGAACCTAAGTGGAAACTCTCAGATCTGCTCTGAGTTAGTGCAGAGTGGCACAAAATACACTGAACCGACTGATATTGCCAACATTCTGGCAGACAGGTTTAGTGCAAACTTCACCCCCCTCACCCCCTAAGGGGCCGATAACCATACCAGAAGAATGTAGGGCCCCATCAATCACCAACACACAGGTTAAAACAGCCCTATCCAAAGCCAAAAACACAGCTTCAATGGGACCTGACAGTGTCCCAGACTGTGTCTTACAAGAGCTTCAAAATGAACTAAACCCTCACCTAAACACACTGTTCAAACTCAGCCTCTCTACAGGCTATGTACCCACAGAATGGCACACATCAACAGTTATCCTGCTCCACAAAGGTGGAGCCACAACGGACCCCAGGAATTATCGCCCTATAAGCCTGACTAGCCTGGTCTGCAAGGCTATGGAGCACGTCATCATGAAACTCATTAACAGAGACATTGGGAACCTCCAAACCTTGGAACCTATCCAGTTTGGCTTTGTTAAGGGTATATCATGCCTCCTAAACCTGGTGGACTTCTTTGAGACAGGTACCAAGGTATTAGACGAGGGAAAGGAGGTCCACACAGCCTACCTAGACCTCGCAAAGGCTTTCAACACCATTCCCCATTCTAGTATTATAGACAAGCTCACCAGCTTGAACATAAACCCCTACATCACGAGATGGGTTGCCATCTAGCTCATGGATAGAACCCACATGGTGAGAGTTGCAGGCTCTATGTCTGACTCTAAACCGGTTACAAGTGGCGTCCCCTAGGGCTCAGTCCTAGGACCCCTCCTGTTCGGTATATACTTCTCAGAGGTACAGGCAAGCATAGGAGGACTATGGCTGACCAAATTCACAGACAACTGCAAAATAGGGGGGCATAATTGATTCCCCGGCTGATACAGACACCCTCCAGAAGGGTCTCACTGAGACAGATACCTGGTGTCAAAATCATGGCCTCAAATTAAATGCCAAAAAGTGCATAGTCATCCCCTTTGGAAAAAAACAAAGTACCCACGAACTACCACATAGGTGGTAGTCCCCTAAATACAGAATGTAATAAGGGATCTGGGGATCCAAGTAGATGGTAATCTCTCCTTTGATAATCATATTGCCAAGGTGGTTAGAAAATCCTTCTATGTGGCCCAGCTAATCACAAAAGGGTTCGCATCTAGAACAAAAGAGGTTATTGTGCCTCTCTACTCATCACTCATTAGACCCATCATAGAATACAATACCCCATTTGGGATGTACCTTACAAGACACCTACAACAGCTGAAAAGACCACAAAAGTACCTCACCAAGAGGATTACTGGCCTCAAACAGATGCCCTATACAGCCCGACTCAAGAAACTCAAGCTGTACTCAGTTGCATACCGCTTACTCACAGGTGATCTCTGCCTGACATACAAGGCCATGTCCAACCCAGAATTAATGGACACGCTCCACCTAAAAAAAAACAAATCCCGGAGAGCCACATGCTCTAGAGATATAAACCTCCCCACAATGATAAATAGGACATGCTGGAGGGATAGATTCCTGTCCCAGAGACTCCCCATGCTTTGGAACAGGATTCCAATATATATCAGGCAGAGCCCCTCACTAACATTCTTCAAGAGAAACCTTGACGAGTGGATGGGAAACAGAAAATTTACCCCGGGGATCACTGCAGTGGCTCTGCTGGACAGTGGCGCGGGGAACTAATGTCTCTGCTGGACAGGGGCACAGGGAACTAATCTAAGGGGGTGGTGAAAGCCAACACATTCTGGCTAGGCTTATGAACGTGTGTGTGTGTGTGTGTGTGTGTGTGTGTGTGTGTGTGTGTGTGTGTGTGTGTGTGTGTGTGTGTGTGTGACTGGCTGAAATATATACATTTTTGCTATTACTTATGTGGGGACATTAAGACATGCTCCACATTTAAAAGTACCACATCTTTTTCTACTAGGTCATTTGTCTTTGTGCTTATATCTCCACTGTGTCTTTAATATTGTAACGTTTAAAGAAGGTAAATTTTATAGGATGTTTAAATATTTTGTCTAAATCAGAAAAACTGGCAAACATATCCCAATTTTTCTTAATTACATTTTTAATTAAATTAGTATCATTGTTATAATTCATCACAAATGCCCTTTAAATGCTGAATTATTCCTTTCATTTGTCACTTGTGTCAGCTTCTCTTCCATTTTTAGTTTTCCTTTCTTGTCTTATCTTTAGTACATCTTCAAGATTATCTCTACTAAACATATAGTATGAACAATTATCATATGTTACTACCTGCTATACTTTTACTTGTATGTCCAAATCTCTATGCTTATGTAAATATCTTATTCAATCATGTTATTATCTGCTATATTTTTATAAGTGAATGTGTAAACCACAATGCTCATGTAAATGTCTTATGTATAGTATCTTAGCAATTGTTCTGGAGCTTTTCTCCCCGGGCCTCCGCTGAAAACAGACAGATCTGTCCAGTCGGACCTCCCCAGTAAACACATGTAAAATAAATAAATAAGTTATTATTATTATCATCACTCTGTTGCTTTATTTGTTTCAAAATCATATTTGTCTTAACTAAAATTGGGGTATACTTGTCCTCCCTTCCTGCCTTTAGTTCATTTATAACCTCCTCTATAAGCTGTATCAGATAACTTCTCTCCAGAAACATTCTTTAATCTTGTTCCACTGATGGCATTCTTGAAATTCTGATAAATTGTCCCTTAAATATACTTCTTTTCTGTTTTTGTGCACTGGTGTAATACAAATAGGAGGGTGAGAAAGTATATTTTTGGTAAACTGCTGATTTAAATGCTTGGCTATCATCCATTTTGTGAATCATAACATCTAAATAATTAACTGTTTCCTTTGTGACTTTAAACTTAAGGAAATCAGTTGTGGATTCTATGTATTCCATTGTTTGTTTGTGTCTTTCGGCTTTTCCCGGTTAGGGGTCACCACAGCGGAACTCCGGTCCGCTAATGATTGGTAGTGGATTTTTACATACCGGGTTACCAGCCCTGATGCACAACCTTCAACTAAGGCATGCCCCATTCATGTATGCCTCCACACAGAAGACGCTCTAGCTGAGAATCGAACGGGACAACGTCTTGCTATGAGGTGACAATGCTACCGCAGCACCATCACCACAAATGTATCCTTCATATGTGCTGCGGTAGTGTTGTTGCCTCACAGTAAGACATTCTGAGAGTCAAGTTCGAAAACTAGTACTGTTATTGTCCCTTTACTTTAATATAGCCCCTATATTTTAATATAGTCCAATTCAACTCTATTCTATCTACCACTGTCTGGTCCACCCTCAAACAAATCCCCCTCAATGACGCAATTAAGAAGTTCAATAGCATCTTCCTGAATACCCTGAACTTCCTTGCTCCCTCTAGGAAGGTTAGGATAAAATCCATCTATGCTCCCTGGCTCCCAGAGGAACTAAATCCCTTATGCTAAAAAGAGATAGAGATTGGAAAGGCTGTATAAACAAAGGCATTACCTCTGCTACATAATTATAGGCATCTCAGAAACCTTACTAAAAAACAAACCAATAATGACAAAAAGTCCTATTATAATTCTGCTCACTTCGATAACAAGTCCAACCCTCGCAAGTTCTGGTCCATTATTAACGCAATTCTCTTCCCAGGCTGCCCCTCAACTGCCTCCCCTTACCCTAACACATCCCCTCTGGAAACTGCTACTCTCTTCAATAAACACTTCATTGTAACCATTCAGACAATCATACCTTCCAGCTGTAACACAACTTCTCTGCCTACCCCTCCCAATCCTTCTAACAAACATCTATTTTCTTTACATCCAGTTCCTACTTCTTATATCAGATCTCTTCTTCAAAAGCTCAAACCCTGCTCTCCCTCCACTGACTATCTCCTACCTTCCTCAAACTTGCTGCTGACGCCATTGCCTATCCAGTATCTATACTAATCAATAGATCTATTCAGGAAGCCACTGTCCCTACCCTATGGAAATCCTTTTTCACTATTCCCCTGCATAAAGGTAGAAACTCTACAGATCCAACTAGCTATTAACCCTTACTTATCCTATCCCCCCCCTCTCTAAAATTCTGGAAAAATGCATCCACTCACAACTACTCAACTACCTTCTCCAGCATAACCTTCTCACTCCAACTCAGCATGGTTTCCACCCCAACCATAGCACAACCACTGCCCTCTTATCCTTCACACGTACCAATGCTAAGGCCCTAGATAATAACAAACTGATATCTTGTCTCTTTCTTGAGCTTTCCAAAGCCTTTGATACAGTCTCTCATCCCTTACTGTTAACCAAACTCGCAAATCTCAGTCTATCTTCTTCCTCCTTGGCCAGGTTCTCTAGTTACTTATCCTGCAGGCAACAGTCTCTCAAATGGCTTTCCTCCTCTTCACCATTCATACCCATCCCTACCGGAGTACCACACGGTTCCATCCTGGGTCCCCTCCTGTTTAATATCTTTACCAATGATTTCTACACATCCTGTAAACAATCCTCCCTCATCCAATATGCTGACGACTCAACTCTCATCTTTATCTCAGACAATATCTCTGAACTCCACACCATTACTCAACAAACCTTCCTATCCACAGAACAGTGATTATCCAGTAATCTACTCATCCTTAACCGCAAAAAGACCAAACTCTTACTATTTCTTCCCAGATCTATCACTCACCACAAATCCACCTTTGCTATTACTTCCTCTAACAACACTGTTATCCAACCTTTAGCCCACACTAAACTCCTTGGGGTCATCGTTGATGAACTCAAATTCAACTTACACATCCGCCAATGTATAAAAAAGACTCACCAAAAACGTGGTTTATTGTATCGCCACAAAAAATATCTAACTGCAAATGCCAGGCTCTCCCTAGCACAAGAACTTCATCTCCTCTCCCTCCTATATGCTGCCCCTGTGCTCATCAGCATTCAAACTACAACCATAAACAAACTCCAACAAACCTACCACAAGATAACTAGATTTATCACAAATTCTCCATACAATGCACATCACTGCCTTACCCTAAATTCTCCAAATGTTACACTTTATTCTTTAAAAACCTTCTTCCTGCCCTGCTCGTTCTTCTTTCATCTCTATCTATATTCCTACTCGGACTCTCCGTACCTCTAATCAGCTACTTCGACACATCTACTAACCCAAAACAAGAGCAGGCAAACTCCTATATAAACACTCTGTCGCCCAAGCTTGGAACAAACTTCCAAGAGACATTTGTTCCATTATTCACCCACCCCACTTTAAAGAAAAACTCAAACTTCATCTATTCAACTCCAAACTTTGTCCTTGTCAAGCCCCAAATTAAGTTCCCTTTACCCTATCTATTTACCTTTATCAGTCCCTCCCCATTCAACTAAGTACTCCCCCACTGTAGTTACTTTTTAACTACAATCAATACTGTTGGACTAAACGCTATCTGTAAATATGTAAATATATATGTAGTGTTACTCTGTAAAAATATGATATGTGCATTCTATGTGCTTGCATTTCTGAATTGTGTTTCTAACATTCTTGTATAACTGATGTTATCATACTGCTGATTCAATTGTTTTATTTGTAAACTGTTTGTGTATGGAGCTTTTCTCCTCAGGTCTTCACTGAAAATGGGTAACAAGCCCAGCTGGACCAACCCGGTTAACAAATGTCAATAAATAAAATAAATTGTGTAGAATTAGAGTGGCTAGAAAAGTCACCTTTTCTGTTTGGCCATTGTTCTTTCGGTATAGCTCCCTCCATTCTTTGCCTTTCCCTCACTATCTCTTTTCAGTAATCTATGTGAGAAGAAAAGATGTTAGATAATCCAGTACATACAGAAAAAAATGGTTCCCCTTTTGATACAGGCATTGAAGTGCCATTTCTCTCCAAGATGACTTCTGATTCATATATCCGGACCTGGTGACCCTTCTTTGACATCATTTTCTGGTTACCAGGAATCATATCCCTAGATACAAACATTTTCTGTTTTGCAAATGTATTTGTAATTAGATCTACCAATTGGGTAAGTTTGCCTATAATTCCTTGTATCTCCTTCATGCCAGTAACCTGGGAAGTTTCCACAACTGGGAAACGTACCTGCACCTCAGAAACCACAATTCATTTACTGGAACACCAATAACCAGAGGCAAAAGCAGAGCCCTCCGATTACAGGCTCTCATGGAAGCTTGTAACAACCACAAACACTTGGCACTGTAGAGGTAGCAGGAGAATAGTTGTACAAGTAACCCAGGTACTAACAAATAAATCTTAATATGAAACTGCACACTAAGACATAAACCATTCACATGCATTTATATACCCAAGCTAATAATCAAATAACATCAGTTAAGTAATTATGTACCTATAAATTTATTATTCATCAAAAGTTCATGTAAAACTTTGTTTAAAATAAATATATGTATATATATTTACACACTTGGCAACAGTTACTTATGATTTTTATATATCTATCTGTTTCTTCAATAACCAGAAGGATGAAAGCACTTTTTTAAAATTATAAAATTCATAAATATACATATATTATTAGTCCACAATAAAAAACAGCAACAGAGCAACCAGGCACAACCCTTTCTTCCTTTTTTGTAAAAAGTCTATTTATTGCAGTAAGGCAATTAAAACATCACTGGTGGTAAGCACTTTCGCTAAGATAGCTTCATCGGACCTTTCAATACAAAAAATACAAATCTACACATTTTATACTAGGTTCAAAATTTCATTGACCAATCAACTTATAAAATCAATCACCTTCTAATTAAGTTAAAGACATAAAGCGCTATATACCTCCATGAAAAATAAATAAGTAAATACATAATATTAAAAACATTTAAAATGTTACATTACAAAGATAAATATATTAATTGAATGAAACAATATTGCCATCCTGATAACTATAAATGACCATGCATAGCAAAACCAAAAGCTAAACAGGGTTATTGTATATATTACTTATGAATCCTCCGAGCTTTAAGCAGAGGCTTAATAGATGCTTTCTCATTTAATCCTCTACTCCTATCTAAGGGTAATAATCCAATGAGTTTCCCTACTCTCAGTATAATTCCTAATGTCACCTTCTCGAATATGTGGGATGATGACTTTTAATGCCCTAAAATTAAACTTGTGCATCTGCCCCAACATAATCACATGTTTAGAAAGGGCATTATGTTCTGACCTTATTCTTATACTGTAAAGATGTTCTCTTATCCTATCTTTGAAGGCCCTATTCACCTTTCCCACATAAAACAAGTGGCAAAGCTCACACTCAGCTAAATAAATCACATTAAATGTGGAGCAGTTAGCGACTGCTTTAAAAACAAACTCTCGACCTAGATCAGGGTGCACAAATATGTTAGAGCTATTAATGTAGGAACAAAAATTGCACCTACAGCACGGATGTGTTGCACATTCCCCATCTGCCACATTCTTAACATTTTTGTTGTAGCATAGGAGCCTCTTTAGATTCTGTCTATTTTTATACAGAAATCTAGGGTTCTGACTCACAAGTGCACGTGTTTCAGGGACAATGGTCAAAACTAACCAATTCTTCGTAAAAACTTCCAGGACTTCCATACTATCACTGGAATAGAAAGAAGGTGTCCTCAGCTGATTGTTATTATGCATCGATGTGCCTACTTGTATATTTTCATTGTGTGGTCCATAATAGAGTGAGGCTACAGTTTCTCTCAAATGATCCACTGTGGATAAAGTCCTCTCAATCTCTTCTGCACTATAGCCTCTATTCCTAAGCCTCAAACTCAGGTCTTCAATTTCTTTGTAAAACCCTATGGCCGTGGGGTTTTGATCAAGTTCCTAAAGATATAGTTGGGATGCATGCTTGACCTGACTAACAAGGAATTCCTGTAACAGGTTTTATGATATACCCCTGTATTGACAAGGCCATTATCCAATCTCTCTATATATAGATCTAAATATTCTATCTTGTCTACAGATGAGGCCATGGTGAACTTCAAAGATTCAAGGAGGCCATTCATCATATTGTGAGATTCTAAAAGCTGATCATATTTCCCTCTCTACAACAAAAACAGGTCATCGACAAAATGTCAATAAAAAACAACGTGTTGCTGAAATGTGTCCATATGAAATAAAACTGTATTCTCCCAGTGTGCTAGAAACATGTTGGTGTAGCTATTGGCACATGAAGTGCCCATAGCTATGCCATCATTCTGGATGTACATGTCGCCATTAAAAGTAAGGTCTGTATCAGAACATCGAAGTTTTAAAACTTCGAATGTTCTAATATCGACCTGTTTTGATCGAACGGTAAAAATAGTGAAGCTGCAGAACACCAAATTCTTTCCTAGGGAAAGAATTTGGTTGGTCGGTTCTGTGGCTTCGTTATTTTCAGCCCCGTGGTGGAGATTTACGGGTCAGGTTCAGGTAAGTGTGCGATTGTATGGTTGTTAGGATTAGGGTGCGGGTTAGGTGAGTTAGAGTTAGGGCGCGGGTTAGGTGAGTAAGAGTTAGGGCGCGGGTTAGGTGAATTAGGTTTAGGGGCGGTTTAAGTGAGTTAGGGTTAGGGTGCGGGTTAGGTGAGTGTGTGATAGTGATGGATCTTAGGGTTAGGGTTTGGGTTAAGGTAAGTGGATAGATAGTAGTATATGTATAGTTTAGTATAGGGTTAGTTGTAGGATTATAAGTGTATGTGTGTGTGTATTGATGTTTTTTAGGTGTGCTTGTGTTGTGTGTATGTGTTTCAGAATAGCAAATTTTTTCCCAAGGAAAACATTCGCTGTTCTGAATGTTCGATATTATGTGGTTTAGATATTTTAGGTTAGATGAAATAGCATTCAATATTATCATCTTTCGATAACGTGATATAAACGCTTAAAAGTAAACACATCACATTCAAGGACTACTTCCAAAAAGTGACAAATCAAATCAATTTGTATCAGTTCATAATCACTATTAGTTGTAAGATAGTCATGTGTATATTGTATACCTAGGCCATTAGGGATGTTAGTAAAGAGTGACTGAACATCAAAAGTAGCAAAGATAACATCATACAAACAGCCAATATGGGTCGTACAATCATACGAATCAATCAAAAATTGTTTTGAGTCTCTCAATACTACCCTATTTTTCTGTATGACAGGTCTAAGATGTTTCTCAATTAAAATTGAAATGGGCTCTGTTGACCATCCTCCACTTGCCACAATTGGTCTCATAGGTGGATTCATAGGTTGTTTGTGAATCTTTGGGAGTCCTTGTATTAACGGAATCAGCGGGCTATCTACTCTCAAATATTTATACATGTCATTTGTAATAAGTCCACTTTTCAAATAATCTAATAAGATGTCAGAAATAGAATTCATAATACAGTGTACCTCTGCTATAATGTTGTCATTCTATAATATTTATGATCACTTAACATTTCTTCCATTGACCTAATGTAGTGCATCTTATCCATGACAACAATAAGGCCTCCTTTGTCTGCTGGTCTAATTGAAATCATCTCATTCCTTTGTAACCTCTTCAGGCCGCCCCTTTCACTACAACATAAGTTATCCCTTATATATCTTCTTTTCTCATTCCTTTTATTATCATAGAATTTCAGTAGCTCTTCTTCAGTGAGCTTAAGGTACGCATCATCTAAAGGGTGATTATTCGGTACATAAGTGCTGACTCTCCTAAATGGTTGTACCTGCCCTTCATTATCACCAAACTGTAGCTTTAACATGATGTTCCTACAGAAAACCTTAAGGTCCATTACAGTATCTGATAAATTACTCTCACTAGTGGGGATGAAACTAAGGCCTTTATTCAAGACATTACTCTCATCTAATGATAGATCATATGTAGAGATATTCCAAACTAACGATTCCCTACATTCCCCCACATTTTCTTTAATGTTTGGCCTAGGTTCAGAACATAATGCCCTTTCTGAGCATGTGATTATGTTGGGGCAGATGCACAAGTTTAATTTTAGGGCATTAGAAGTAATCATCCCACATATTCGAGAAGGTGACATTAGGAATTACACTGAGAGTAGGGAAACTTAGAGCAGATAGGGGGAGAGGATTAAATGAGAAAGCATCTATTAAGCCTCTGCTTAAAGCTCGGAGGGTTCATAAGTAATATATACAATGCCCTTGTTTAGCTTTTGGTTTTGCTATGCATGGCCATTTATAGTTATCAGAATGGCAATATTGTTTCATTCAATGAATATATTCATCTTTGTAATGTAACATTTTAAATGTTTTAAATATTATGTATTTGCTTATTTATTTTTCATAGAGGTATATAGCACTTTATGTCTTTAACTTAATTAGAAGTTGATTGATTTTATAAGTTGATTGGTCAATGAAATTTTGAACCTAGTATAAAATGTGTAGATTTGTATTTTTTGTGTTGAAAGGTCTGATGAAGCTATCTTAGTGAAAGTGCTTACCTCCAGTGATGTTTTAATTGCCTTACTGCAATAAATACACTTTTTACGAAAAAGGAAGAAAGGGTTGTGCCTGGTTGCTTCGTTGCTGTTTTTTATTGTGGAGTATTGATTTTATTAATTATCAGCCATGATGCATTCACCCCTTGGGACACAATTTGTTTTGTGTGCATTTTTTATTATACATATATTATTAACCTGATTAAAATAGTAAATAATGACTAACTAGCCTATTTTTAAAATCATCAAATTTTAAATGAACACACTTTACATACCTTATAAAAGAACATGATGTACCACAGGAGGAGTGGTTTCTGGCCCAGAAATAGTAGCTTATTGGCCTTTTGGGCAGTTTTTTCCACCTCTTTCAACTTTCTGGATTAAAAGTCCACATCTGCACTTGTTTCCCACCTTTCCTGTAACTAATCTAGTACAGATACAGATTTGCTGTATCCAGGACTGTTTGTATGCTTCTGAGCGGTGCCAAAGTCTGCTCTTCAATTGTTCCATTAGATCTGCTAGTTCTCTCCACTCCTGCACTTTTACTAGCTTATTAGTTTAGCACTTTACCAGACTTCTTGTAGCAATTATTGTAGCATACAAAAGTGCTACCAGCACTAAACGTTCTACAAGGAAACAGCTCCAGTATTTATTAATGCCCAACTCTCCAGGCATGTCTAAAGGTCAGTTCCCGGTGCTTTCTCCTATTAACCTAGTGAACTTGGGCATCCCAAGGCAATGTAGTGGGTCTTTATCATGAAATCAACATCTAATAATATCGACTCACATTTATTCGACAAGGAAATGTCGAACTCCAACTTTCGCGAACGGCCAAATCACCAATTTCTTTCTGAGGGAAAGAAATCAGTTGGCCGTTTTCTTACACCTGCCCTTTCCCCAACTGTAGTACGGTCTCGGAGTTAGAATATTTAGTTAGGGGGCTGTGGGGGGCACAACCCCCCCATGGTGTGAGGTGTGGGGGGAAAGCCCTCCATTTAAATATGTTTGTTTTTGTGTGTCGTTGATTTTTGGCCAACTGATTTCTTTCCATCGGACAGAAATTGGTGACTTGGCCATTTGAGTATGTTGCAGTTCAACATTTTCATGTTGAACAAATGTGAGTCGACAGTTTCAAAAGTTAATTTTGTGATATAGACCCTATGTAGCAACTCCCTCATGTACACTGACAACCCTCTTCTCTTACCTCCCAACACTCAGACTTGTGAGAGATGCACTCATATATCCAAACTGGAAGCCATGCATTCTCCAGCCAAGACTGGAAAGGCTTGTCAAGAGGAGAAGATCAATGCTTGCACTACACCACATGGAACACATAGCCCTCCAGAACACACACCAGCACTGCCTTCACATAAAAACACAAACCACACACCCATCTTCACGGAGGCTGTCAATAAAAATCTAGACAAACAGCAGAGACCTCCAAGGCAGAAATGCACCCGACCACCACAACACAACACTAATGACGAGACACATGACTCTCCTAAACAGTGTGCCACTCAACCAAAACCTCTAAGGCAAAACAGCATGCCCAACACACTAGTCATAGGCGACTCGATAGTGAGGCACACTGATGTCCCACTCACTCGATTGAATAAGGAGAAAGTAACACCTCATCACAAAAGGGTTCTCATCCAGGAAAAAAGAGGTCATTGTTCCTCTCTACTTGACACTCATTAGACCCATTAAAGAGTACAACGCCCCTTTTGGAATGTACCTCACAAGACATCTGCAGCAGCTGGATAGGCCACAGATGTACCTCACAAAAAGAGGATTACTGGCCTCAAACAGATGCCCTACACTGACTGTCTCAAAAAACTCCAGCTTTACTCCCTAGCATATCACCTACACTGAGGTGATCTCTGCCTAACATATAAAGCTATGTCAAACCCAGAACTGTTGGACATGCTACACCAAAAGAAATCCCAATCCCTCCAAGCTACATGATCTAGGGACCTAAACCTTGTCACCACAATAAACAGGACATGCTGGAGGGATAGATTCCTGTCTCAGAGACTTCCCATACCCTGGAACAAGCTACCCATCTATATCAAGCAAAGTTCCTCATTAGCACTCTTCAAGAAAAATCTTGATGAGTGGATGGGAAATAGGAAATACACCCAGGGGATCACTTCTGTGGCTCTGCTGGACAGGGGCACAGGAAAATAACTTTCTTGGGTGGCGTAAACTGGGAAACCTTGTTGGCTAGGCTTACTTAGGCCTTTGGGCCAACAGCCTAGTACCTACCTATGACCCTGTGAACAGTCAGCTGCCTGTCAGGTGCCAGGATCCGCCACATAATGCATGCACTCAGGTCCCTCAACAATAGGTACAAATATGACTCTGTCATTGTACATGTGGGTGTGAATGACCTGAGATGTACCTCCCTGGACTACATGAAAAGCAACATGAAGGAGCTCTCGGATTATGTAGCCCAGGCAGGTATGACCCTAGCCCTGAGTAGCATCCTGCCATCACCCAGAATGATACCACAGTACAAGCAGAAAATGATTGACTTCAGCAATTGGCTAAGTTTCTGGTGTCAATCTAAGGGGATCCAGATCTGTCTGCCTGGGATGACATGACTGACAGACCTCGATGCTTTGCCAGAGATAGCCTGCATCTGTCACCCCTGGGCTTCCGGATACTGGCCAAGGCTCTTGCCACCCTTATAGTGCCTTTTTAGGCAGTGTCCCAAAGACCAAATTGCCACCGTAACAGCTACAAACAAATGCAATCCGAGAGTAATGCTGTTCAATGTTAAATGTCTAAATCTCAAAATGCACTCGCTGGAAGCACTCCTTAAAATGGAGAACATTGACATTTGTACTGTAACAGAGACCTGGTTCAAGGCAGCAGAAAGCACCCCTGCACTACCAGGCTATAACTCATTCCACACTTTTCAGCCCCAGAACTTGGACAGAAGCTCCAAAGGTGGTGGTGTTTCCATATTCATAAAGGATGCACACATCTCCAGACTGGTAGCCCAACATAACACATCTGAGATACTTCAGGTGCAGCTAACACTGCGTAAGACAGCAATTCAGGTCATAGCCTGCTATATGTCCCCAACTATGTTCCAAGTCTCACACTCCACATTCCTAAGCGCCCTGGAGAATATTAGGGTCCAACCTAACACTCTCATACTGGGCGACTTCAACTACCCCTACTCATGTACCAATACACCTGCCCAATGCTTTCTGGAATTCATTAATTCCAATGCTCTGGACCAGCTCATTCTTACCCCCACTAGAAGTAGCAACATCCTTGACCTGGTCATTACTAACATGGGCGACTGTTGCTCTACACCAATAGTCAACTCCTCTCTAGTTAGATCCGACCACAAAACTAATCACCTTGGAAATCCACATCTCTCTCCCACACCCCAATCCCACAAAGGTAACCGCCATGAAAAACTTCTCCAAAGCAAACTTTAGGGTCCTAAAAACAGAGGTGGCTAACTTCACAACACCCGTGCAAATGGAGAACAGTTGCATGACCACCGAATCATACACCAATGCACTGTACAAACAGGTACACAAATGCATGGATCTCACCATACCCAATAGAACTAAAACACTCTCTTCAAAAAAGGAGGCCAATCTGGTGGTCCCCTGCCATAAACAAACTCTACAAAAGAAGGAGGAAACTGATGCAGAATAAGGTGAAGTCCCAAAACTGGAAAAACTCCCTTATTAGCCTCAACAAAAGGTTGAGATCCCTCATCAAATCCTCTAAAGCTAGCTATGAAAACAGAATTGCAGCAGATAGTAAAGACAACCACAAGGCCTTCTACAGTTATGTAAAGAATCTCCACGGCAATGCCCAGATTTGCTATGAGTTACTGCACAATGGTACCACCTATACTGAGCCAACAGCTATTGCCAATATACTGGCTGACAGATTCAGTGCTAACTTTACCCCCCCCCCCCACAAAGGACTAATCACTATACCAGTAAATTGCCAGGCACTCTGTATTACTGCTGCACAGGTTAAAACAGCACTGTCCAAGGCCAAGAATACAGCTTCTATGGGTCTTGACAATATCCCTGGCTGAGTTCTACATGAACTACAGAGTGAATTGGCACCTTACCTGTGTGCCCTGTTCAATCACAGCCTCACCCCGAATGGTGCACTGCTACAGTCCAGTCATCCCTCTCCACAAAGGAGGAGCAACTACAGACCCCAATAATTATTGCCCAGTTAGCCTGATGAGTTGATACGCAAAGCTATGGAACGCATCATCATGGATCTAATAAACAAGGATATAGGGACTCTCCAAACTCTGGATGCTACACAGTTTGGTTTTGTGAAGGGTAAATAATGCCTGCTCAACTTGGTTGACTTCTTTGAGTCAGTTACCAGAGCTGTGGATGAAGGCAAGGTGGCTCATACAGCCTACCTTGATCTTGCCAAAGCCTTTGATACTATTCTCCACTCAGGAATCATAGAAAAACTCACTAAGCTAGGCATTAACCCCTATATCACTATGTGGGTTGCAAACTGGCTCACAGATAGACCCCACAGTGTGAAAGTAGCTGACTCCAAGTCAGAATGCCGACCAGTCACAAGTGGAGTCCCACAGGGTTCAGTCCTGGGTCCTCTCCTGTTTGGTATCTACTTCTCTGAAGTCCAGGGCAAAGGGACTCTACTCTGGCTGACAAAGTTTGCATATGATTGCAAGTTGGGAGCTATTATTAACTCCCCAAGTGATGTTGACATCCTACAGAAAGGCCTCAATGACACCAACGACTGGTGTCAGAACCATAGCCGTAAGTTTAATGCCAAAAAATGTGTCGTCATCCCCCTTGGGAAAAACTCAGTTCCCTTGAATTACCACATTGATGGTAGTCCACTGAACAGAGAAAGTGTTATAAGAGATCTGGGAACACAGGTTGAGAGCAACCTCTCTTTTGACCACCACGTTGCTACTGTGGTCAGAAAGTCCTTCTGTGTGGCAGATCTCATTACTAAGGGTTTTGAATCCAGGAAGAAAGAGGTCATTGTCTCCCTCTACTCTTCCCTCATTAGGCCAATCATAGAGTACAATGCCCCATTTGGCATGTACCTCACTAGACACCTGCAACAACTGGAGAGGCCGCAAAAGTACCTCACAAAGAGAATCCTAGGCCTTAAACACTTGTCCTATATGGACAGACTCAAAAAACTCCAACTATTCCCTGCCTCATATTGCCTACTTAGAGGCAATCTCTGCTTGACTTACAAAGCCATGTCTGACCCAGCTCTGTTAGAAATGCTACATCTAAAGAAATCCCAGTCTCTCCGCACCACACACTCCAGACACCTTAACCTCATTACCACAATCAACAGAACATGCTAGAGGGACAGGTTCATAACCCAGAGACTGCCCATGCTATGGAATAGACTTCCCACACATGACAAGCAGAGCACCTCACTGGCCCTCTTCAAGTGAAATCTTGATGAGTGGATGGGAAATAGAAAATTCATCCCAGATCACTCCAGACTGGACGTTTGCCCTTGTGGAAAAGAGTCTTCTTGGTATTTGGGATTGCCTGATCCATGCAGTCCTGGAGGTGTTCTCACTCCAGTGACTCTACTCGACAGAGGCACTAGGAACTAAGGTCGGGTGGCACGATGTCAGGGTAATCCTATGGGCTAGGCTTGTAAAGGCTCCAGGGCCATTAGCCTAGTACAGACCTATGAACCTATACGTGTCCTTTCCTTAAAAAAAGCTAAATTATGCTACCCTCTAGTGGCCATAGATGTTAAAAAAATCACCCTTTAAAATGTTAACTGAACAGTTTTCTTAATATGCATTTAAATAATTAAATACCTTAGTAAAAATTATTTTATAACTAAAATTCAAAGTAAAACACACCCATAATATAATCACTTCTTAAGAAGAAACTAAAAATGACAATGAAAAACAGATTAAAGCACATTTAATAAATAGATTAAAGTCTAGCAGACCTAACTTTTACACAAGTATATTTGCCAAGTGTGTAAATACATATATATATTTATTTTAAATAAGGTTTTAGATGAGATTTTGATGAACAGGTAATTTATAGGTACATAATTGCTTTACTGATATTATTTGATTATTGGCTTGGGTGAAGAAGTCCTAAGTGTAGGACGAAAATGCAGTGATACTGTTAAATGTTTATGTTTTAGTGTGTGGTTTTGTATTCATAGGTTCATAGTTACTTGTGCGATTATTCACCTGCTACCTCCACTGTGCCAAGTGTTTGTTGTGGATGCCCCTTAAATTTCTTTGTTTATTGTGAAGCTAGCACAAAGGTTTTCTATAAATACATTCATTATGTCCTAAGGCTGGATTATCTAGGAAAATAAATAAAGCAAAAAAGAAAATTTAAATGAAAAAATACGAATGAACTAGGTTGTCAGTAAAATTTTTAATGATAATCTGTTGCAATCATATTTTCCCATTTTAATTTTATCTTCTGTTTTATTGATTTATTTTTGTTTAGTTTTTAGGTCTTCCTTTCCCAGACCATTAAGCCTCTACTTTACCCTTGTGATTAACAGTTGTTTCAGACTAGTTGGCCTGTGGTCAACATTGTCAGTTGGGTTGAGAGCTGGACCAAGGCAAGTCACCATTAGTAGATGGTTCAGATTTTTTTGTTGTTACATACCCTCGGGCAGTTCTCTAATACCAAATATGTAATGCTAATAGTGTGTGCAAGACTACGGATGAGCTAGTGGTAGATACGTCTAAAATGACAGGGTTGTAGCCCCTAGTCCACATGATGGGTAAGAACTTTTACCAGGAACCCCATCCCTACTGTCAGAATAGGTGAGCAGGCAAAATTGTCACTCCAACCTAACCACCAGCTAATCTTCAAGGACTGTGTATATTCATCAAATCTGAATTACCTGGGTTGCAGTCAGGGCTCCAGCCTTCTGTGCCACATAGACAGCAAAAATGCCTAATTATGGCTTTGAACTTCTGAGCTCAACCAGAGTTCATAGTTACATCTGAAAGATTTATTAAACTAATTAAGAAAGTACGTTTTTTTGTTTCATTTGGATAGTTTTAATGGCTAGAGTAATTTATGAAGCCAAGACATTCCTCTTTTTCCTGTTGTGTATCTTATTAATTTTGTAATTCCACCAAAGCTTTCTTTTTTACTTTACCTGTTTTTATTCTTACCATAGTGCTATGTATTCATGAATATTAGGAGAAAGAACTGTTAATATGCTAAGTTAAGAGATGCTGGATGGTTCACTCTTAGTAATCTTCAGGAGTTTGAGTTAACTCCATAGAGCAGAAGAATGAAGGCCTGACTACAACTCAAATGACTCAGCTTCAGTTAGTTGACTGGCACTGGATAAGAGAACAAAGGAAATGTGAGAGTGAGCATCTGATGTTGGACTGAGTGTTATCATTGCTGTAATACTGACATCCAGAATGAACAGATACATGGCATGCACCACCATGCTCAGGGATATGTATTTGGCATTGCAAAGCTGGTGACATTAACTCCTACTGCCATTTACAGATGTACAAATACACACTGAGAGGCAGTTCTAACCACTGCAATGATACTAATGCACCCATCAGCCCCCGGGAAGGGATTAGGATTTCATTCACAGTATATCTCTTAACTCTACATGTTGACTGATGTGGCCTGGAGGCTGGGCAATCATTGTGTGGTTATGTGGACTCTGCAATAATTACTTTCCATTTACAGCCCATCCTGGATTAATCAAAATGCTCTACTATTTTCCATTTGCAGCCCATCCTGAATTAATCAAAATGCTCTAGTCTAGGAGGCTTAAAATCGACCCTCAATCTACTGTAATGAAGATGTACATCACCTGCCATTACAGTGAAGTGACAAGGCAGAGCAATGGATGGCCACTTTCATGCTTCCAGGACTACTATATCTGGTTTTCTCGCACCTATGTTTTGAATTGTTGGTAGTGGGTGATCCCATGTGATATAAACTTCAGCAATCTCTATAATGTTTTGTGGCTCATGTTTCTAGTGTTTCTCAGCTACTTTAATATTGTAATGTTTGCAGAATCCCCAATGCACCAGTCTTGCAACATTATGCCTTTCACTATACAGGCCCCCTGTCATTAGTGAATCACATCAAGTAACAATACGTGTAACTGTTTCCATTTCTGTTTTACAGAACCTGCATTTGCCTGTTTCTTCCACATGTTCAATGGACTTTGTAAACCAATGTATACGTACTCCACTATCCTTGGCCACCAATATTAACTTTTCATCCTTTGGTTTAAATTCACCTCTCCTTAACCATTCTTGCATCTAGTCCTTGTTCCAAGAGTTTTCTGTACTTACAACTATATTTATGCCTTTTCCACATTTCTTGCCTTCTCATCTGATCCTTTACCTTATATTCTTTCTTTTTGTTTTTTTGGCACATTAAGTTGCTGCCTGATTTTTGTCTACTTCTCGTTTGATTTCCATTCCCACTTGACACTGATATGCTTCTGCTAAACTAAGCAGGGAAGTAATTTTAGACTTGTTCTCCTCATGCTTTAAAACTTTCACTATGTTTGGATCTGGTGAGGTCAGCAGATCTATACATGTAATCATTTTCGAGGAAGCCCATACCTCTTTCAGAATGAGGAATATATAATCATGTGATTTTATATATCATTTGATAAGCATGATCAGATACCTTTTGGGGCCAGTCAATCATCTCAAAACTGTAAGTTAGAACAGGAAGAGCAAATAAGGTTTATAGCCTGGACTTTGTTCCTAGATGTCAGGGCTGTTTTCGTATTAATTTTAATCTTCTAAAATATTCCTTACTGGGTTTTTTTTTCACATTTGTTCGTGTTTTATTGTCAATCTATCATCAGTTCCCAAGTATTTATATACTCCCTCCTGCTCAAGTTCCTTTACATCACATTCCTGTTCCAGACTGATATTTCTTGGTGCTGCAGCTTTCCTGCTTTAAACATTGCTGTTGCACTTTTATCAAGACCAAATGACATTCTTGTATCATCTGAGAAAGTTTTGAATACTTGCAGTTGTGCTTTCAGATCCTCATCTGTTGAGCTATAATGTTTTAAATCATCCAGAAAAAGATGAGAAGTCTTTACACTTTATTGTTTTCTGGGATCCAAATTGTAATCATGACCTAATCTGTTAAGTAGACAGCTTAATAGGTTAAGGGCAAAACAAAAGAACAATGGTGACAAAGAGTCACCCTGGAATATCTTCCTTTGAATTTTTATCCATGGGATAATTTATTCTTTAGCATGACTTAGCAGAAAAAGTGGTTTGCCACTGTTTCATGGTCACTGTAATGTAATTGATCGATGTAGGGTGTATCTTATACATTTGTAAGCACACATTTATCCATGAATGTGGGATGCTGTCAAATGTGTTTTTGTAATCTATCCATGCCATACCTATATTCTTCCCCTTTATATAATTCTCCATTGTGGCTTTAACAGCATATAATACTTTGTTCCATATGACTTACTTTTATTACCTTTCTGTTCTATTGCCATGACTGAGTTTTCTTTTAAATGATTACTAACTCTGCTGGCATCAGTTCCAGTATATAGTTTATTCATCAATGGAAGGCAAGTTATTGGTCTATAGTTTTTAAGATAGCTTGCAGGTACACTCTTAAGGAAAAGTACTGTTTTTCCTGTTTTTAATCAGGCTGGTGTCTGTTCAGAATGTGCATATAAGTAGTTCTTACTCAGGGCTAAATCTTCGTCTAAAGATGTTAATACTTTTATCCAGGAATTAGGTACTGCATCTGGGCCTGGGACTTTCCATTTAGGAGCTTTCCTTAATTTTGTTTCAATTTATGTGGCTGTTATTTCATCCAATTTCATATCATGCACATTTGAACTTCTTACTGTTTCTTTTACTTCTAGCTTCTGTGTTATATCCCCGGGGTCTTCATAGATAGTTCCTCAAAATGTGTCTATTTCTTCTTTTTTGGTGGTGTTTCTATTCCTTTTGCTTTGTTTCCCAATTCTCTATAAAACTTTTTGGATCATCACTAAAAGCCGCAGTGGTGCAGTGGTAGCATTGTTACCTCACAGCAAGAGGTTCTCCTGTTCAATTCTTGGCTGGAGCACCTTCTGTGTGGAGTCTGCATGTCCTCCCTGTGGTCAAGTGGCATTCAAACGACATGCGTAGAATGGGCATGCCTTTGTTGAAGGTTGGGTGTGGAGCTGGCACCTCAGCACCCGTAAAATATCTACTGCCAATCATTAGCGGACCGGACTTCTGCTGTGGCAACCCCTAACCAGGAAAAGCCGAAAGAAAAACAACACTCTTCTTCTTTTGGCTTTTCCCGGTTAGGGGGTCACCACAGCGGATCACCTGTCTGCTCATGATTGGCAGTGGAGTTTTACGGTGTTGAGTTGCCAGCCCGGTACCCAACCTTTCACAGAAGGCACACGCACACACACACACACACACACACACACACACACACACACACACACACACACACACACACACACACACACATAGGGCCAATTTAGAGTGTTCAATCCACCTACAGCATGTCTTTTGGATGTGGGAGGAAACTGGAGCACCTGGAGGAAACCCACGCGACCACAGGGAGGACATGCAGACTCCGCACAGAAGGCACCCCAGCCAAGGATTGAACCAGGGAACCTCTTGCTGTGAGGCGACAAAAAGAAGAACAACAATGAATTGCTTATTTTGTACCTTTCCTTTATATTCATCTGCATATCTTCTAAGTTTTTCTACGTGTGTTGATAACTTTAGTTTATTATCTGCAATAGTGCATGATAAATCCAGGTATGTTGTGATACTGCACATTGCTTTTAACATGCCTATCTTTCTAAGTATTTTTGTTGATCTGTTCCCTCTTCTATCAGTGACACTTTTTGCCTTAATTGCTTTATAGTTTTCCATAGTCTATACTTCCATGATGGTATTTGGTTTCTTCACTTTCTTTCCCATATAACCATGCGTTTTTGTGGTAAGACTTCATCTGTTATTAATTTAGCTGCACACTAATATATCCTATTTACTTCCTTCTGTTATATTGCATGAATTTCTATTAACAGTCTTAATTACTGTGTTCATATGTTTTATCAGACTTCTAACATCTAGAGTCTTATTGACTTTCTGTAATGTATTTCTTTTACTGATATTAATGTTTATCCATCCATTAAATCAAGTAACTCTTCCCTTAGATCATAATCTTCTAAACTGTGGGTACATTCTTTGTTCTGCATTTCCTACGAGAATTCTACAGAAAGATCCACAACATCTTCCTGTGACATATTCTATTCAGCTGCATCCTATCTCATCCATTGTTCCTTCAATAGGAACTCCTCTGCCTATCACTCCACAACATTGACTGTGTCAGAGTTATCACTGTTTCCTGCTCTTTCCCTTACTGTTCATCTCCAACTGAAATTTTGTACTGGTTTCCTACTGAAGGTTCCAGAGTATCTTCATGTGGCAACTAATCAGGTGCTCCTCATTCCACCTGCTTCTCCTTAGTTTGGGGATCACTGTTTCATCATGCTGTGAAATTACCAAAGATGGATTTTCTACATGAAATCAATAAACTTCAGTTTCCATTTCTTTAACTCTTCCAAAACTAATCCTCTTTTCTACTTCCCCCTTTGTTTTCTTATTTTTTATGTTGTGAAATTTTCTGTATCTGTATGTTTTCACCTGTATTTCTCTTCAAATATCTTTGTTGCTGCTTTTTTGTATTGATTAGTTTTCCTTTCTCTTTTGCACAAATATTACACCATATTAAATCATAGGATCCTAGGAGGTTACTAGGCTAATGGCCCCAGGGCCCTTACAAGTCTAACCAAGTTCAACCACTGTTCCCAAGGCTGTCTGGTTCAAAAAGACATTAAAATCAGCACCTATTGCCCATGTCCAAGAGGGACACAGATGGAACCCCCAGGGTGATTTTCTGGTTACCCATCCAATCTTCCAAATTATGCTTATATAGGGCCAACAAGGGGCTTTGTTTAACATGAATAGAAAGCTTGTTCCAAAGGTGGGGAACCTCTGTGAGAGGAATCTGTCTCTCCAGCAAGTTCTGTTGATGTCGCATACTAAGTTAAGGTCCTTTTAGCGAGTGATCTATGTGCCCTTTGACTTGCAAATGTGCAGCACTTCCATTAAAGCTTGGTGAGAGTGCTCTACATGAAAGGCACAGGTTGCCTCTGAGCAGTCTGTACGAGACAGAGTAAAGTGGCAATGATTTCAGTCTGCCTGCATAAGAAAGATCTTGAAGACCCTGAATTTTCTTTGTAAAGAAACTTTGTGGTCTCTACAATTGCTGCAGTTGTTTGGAAAGGAACACACTAAAAGAACCATTGTACTCTATTATTGGCCTGATGAGGGAAGAGTACAGGGGATTATAACCTCTTTTTTTCTGGAGGCAATGCCCTTACTTAAGAGATGAGCAATATAAAATGCTCTTCTTACTACTGTGGAGACATGGTGATAGAAGTTAAGGTAGCTGTCGACCTGTGTGCGCAGATCTCTCACCACTACTATGTGCTTTGGGTATTGCTATTGCTGTGTTAGTTTGCAGGAACATCACCCTTGCTGTAGGGGATGATAATGGATTTTTTTGCATTGTTTAAGACCATGACTTTGGCACCAGTCATCAGTCTGCGTAAGACCTCCTTGTAGGATGTTGACATTGCTAGGGGTTTCAATTATTGCTCCCAGTTTGCAATCATCAGCAAATGTTGTCAGCCACAGTCCTTTAGTTTTTGCCTATACCTTGGAGAAGTAGATTCTGAACAGTATGGGTCCCAGGACCGATCCCTCTGAAACACCACTGGTTAGTGGTCTGCTGGAGGAGGTGGAGTCCCCTATTTTGACTGTATGAGTTTTACCAGTGAATCAGTTTGCAACCCACCTGACAATATATGGGTTGATACTCAGCTGGTTGAGTTTATCAATGATGCCTGAGTGGGGGATTGTGCCAAAGGCCTTGGCTACGTCTAGGTAGGCTGTATGCACAGATTTGCCCTCATCTACACTTTTGGTAACTTTCTTGAAGAAGTCCACCAAGTTTAGCAAGCATGATCTCCCCATGACAAAGCCAAACGGGGGGGGGGGGTTGAGGATTGGAGATTTCCAATATCTTTGTTAATAAGGTCCATCTCTTTTTCTTTCCAATGTCCATATTTCTTCTTCAGATGTCTCCCACTCCTCCTGTTTCTCCTTACTTGGGGGACGCATCGTTCCATCATGCTTGCTGTGACATAACCTGTGTTAGAATTTCTACACTAAATCCTTTACTTTGTTGGTAGTCCATAACTTGAACTTAGAAACTTCTATTTGATTAACTTCTACTTTACTAATCTTCTGTTCTGCATTCCTCCTTTGTGATCATATGTTTCATATTGTTACATTTTCCATATCTTGGTGAATTTACCTATGCCTGTATTTCTCTTCAAGTATCTTTGGAGTTGCTTTTTTGTCCTGATTATTTTGGCTTTCTCCTTTGCATAAATATTGCACCATATCAGATCTCTCTTTCTTTCCAATGTTCATGTTCCTTTTTCGTGCCTTTCAAAACTCTTTGGGTTTTGTCCTTTATATTTTCACACTTCCTCAGTCACTTCTTTTTCCAAATGGCCCAAAGTTTCTTAGTATATATCATTTTTTCATGGATCTGTTATATTAATAAAGACAAATTTGCATGTGAAGCTTTGACAGTTTTTCTTCTGTAAGTATTTTTCTTTCCTCTAATTTCTCTTAATCTTTTTTAATATCTTCTATCAGGAAATTCTGGGTTTCTTTCATAAAAGCAACAAGACATAGTTTATTTCTTATAGCTCTTATCTGACCTGTCAGTTTTTATGGACTACTACTTCCATTTACAATAGGGGGACAATCCTAAACCCGAGCTTGGTCTAACCCCATTATAGGAATGTTTCTATGTCTTGAAGATTCTACTCTGTTATTTTTTTCCCGTCCTGGCACCACTGTGCATACCAGGATTGGGCACTTTTATCCTGGGACTTGTGCACGTAGCTTTTATTTTTAAACCTACATATGTCTAAGGTATATGCTATATACAATATAGCCTATATATCAGTGTCTTGGTGAAATTTTGTAAAAACAGGATCAACCATATGAAGGTACTCAGCAACACATGATGATGCATTAAGTTCCAACCATGTTAATCTCTTTTTCTTGCTGATTTGATCATCTCTCCATTCAGACCCACATGAGTGAGCAGATGGTAAAGAAGATTCATTCAAATAAATGTGTAGTGTTGCACTTGTCAAATACTTTCCCAGGAATGGAGCAAAGCTTGGGGAGAGTTAATGCTCAACCAGAATGGGCAGTGGAAGAAGTTGGCTTTGGTGCTCTAGCAGATAATAAAGAGCAATATCCAAAGTGGACACGGTTTTGGGATGAATTCTGAGGAGAACAGAGTCCAAGGAGAAGAGGTAATCATCCCACTCTGACAGTCACTGCTAAAGTTGCTGCTGGAATACTGTGTGTGGTTATATTGTCTGTACAGGTCAAGGGACATCAAATTGTTGGAAACAGTGCAGAGAAGAATGATAAAAAAGGGTGAGGGGATCAGAAGCATAGCTAGGATGGGGCAAAAAGGGTGACTGATCCAGGTGCAAAGACTTATGGGCATGCTCAGCATCTCTCAACAGGGAAGTAGTGCAGTAGTACAGTTTTAAACCAGTACATGAAGCACAGCAGAGATTCGAGGAGATAGCGGACCCCACCATAAAAATAGTAGACTGCCTTCACTTTCTTATTGTTTGAGAAAAATGAAAATTAAAAACTCTTAAACCTAGAATTTAAAGCAAGAGAAGTAAATAGTACAAAACTTCAGATGTTAATTTGTCTTATATAAAAGTACTGAAGAAACATTCAAGCAGACTTAGTCACTGAAATAACTCAGCTTTTATTTAGAAGTGCTTTCATCCACCTATTGGAATTCATCATATCCACTTTTCAATAACAGCTCTATTTGTGGAAAAAAGTACAGTTATGTAAGATCTTTCCATAATAGTAGATGTCCTACTTCTTACTGTTACATTATTATTTATACTTGGGATATCCTGCTGAGGACAGCCTAGCACACCAAAGCCTTTACACCTTCCCAGCATTGTACAGACATCTAAGGTGTAAGGTACTTATGTAATGTATGGACACCTAATCCTCAGAACTGAAGTGCCCCAAGATAACCAGAGCACCCCCACAGATAAAATAACATGCTCATCCAAGAAGGGAAACAGAAGGAGAAAAGAATGCAAGAGAAAACTCCTCAGCCAGCAGTAGGGCAACAGAAAAAACATAAGGGGGCAGGAGAAACCAAATACTGCAACAGCGAGAAGTAGGACAACTACTGTTATGGTAAAAATGGCCAGAGGAAGAAGTTGGGTGTGGTGCTTCAGTGGTTTTGGACTATTTACTGTCAACACTTCCTTTCTTATCACTGTTGAAGTATTGCTTATATTTGGAGGAGTACAAAGCTATTGTAAAGTACGGGAGGAGGAAGGCAGAGAAGAGCCCCCATCCAATCCATAAAAAAAGCCCTGACAAATGCTGGCCTGACCCTGGAAATTTAGTTTATAATTCTTGGTAAAACTGTGGACAGAAGACTAAGTAGCAGCTGTCAAGATGGATCAAGTATCCAGACCCTTGAAAAAAGCATCAGAGAGCACTAGAATGAGCATGAACCAAAGAAGAAAGCTGCTTGCCATGAAAAGAATAACAAAAGGAAATGGTCTTAGAGATCCAGGAGGAGAAGGTTTGTTTAGTCATTGCCAAACTCAGTTTCCTGGCATGAAAAGAAACTAAATGTTGCTCAGATTTCCTTATGTGTTTTGTCTTAGCCAAGTAATATCTGAGCTGTCTATGTAAATCTAATGTGCGCACAGTGTGGAGAAGGAAAAAGGAGGAAATATGATTAGTTTGATTCAAGGACAAATCATTAACCATCTTGGGGATAAAAGGACAAGTATAAAAATCACCCTGTTCTTGTGAAAAAACAGAAAGGAGACACAACCATGAGGGATTACCTCTCTAGACAGAAGTAAGAGCCATCACAAATACAGTCTTCCAAGTACAATGTTGCAAGGAAGAATTAAAGACAGTCTCAAAAGGGGATTGATTCAGTTTTTCGAGAACAAAATTAAGGTGGGGGTTGTTGAGGGGACGCAATGGTGCAGAGGTTAGCTTTGTCTCCTCACAGCAAGAGGTTCTCTTATTCCATTCTTGTCTGGGGTGCCTTCTGTGTGGAGTCTGCATGTCCTCCCTGTGTTTGTGTGGGTTTCCTCTGGGTGCTCCAGTTACCTCCCAGATTCCAAAAACATGCATTTGGAGCATTTCTCCCATGGCCTCCACTGAAAATGGGTACTGACCCAGTCAGACTTTTCTGGCAGACAAATGTTAATTAACTAAATAAATAAATAAATAAATAAACAAATAAAGTCCCAAGAAGGAGAGACAGGTTTCTTGGGGTTCTGATATGGAGGACACCTTTTAGGAATTGTTTGAATTCAGAACTAGAAGCCAAATTTAGTCTCAAGGGCAGACAGACAGAAATGGCTGACAAATGAGCTTTAGCAGAAGAATATGCCAAACCAGTATTGAGCAAGTCACACAAATAAGAGAGGACCATAAGGACCCACAAATAAAAGAGGTCCTGGTCATGCTTGAGACACCAAATAGAAAATCTCATGTGAGAGATGCAACTATATTAAGAACCTTGAATCCATGCTCTCTCACACACCAGTCAGTACATATGACAATGAGCGGGTTGTCAGCATTCACACCTCACCTCTTACTTCATCCAAACACATATCACACATACCTACATATACAGAGGTCCTCACCAGAAACATACCTAAACACTAGAAACCTCCCAAACACAAACACAAGCACTCTACACATAATACTTCCTCTAACTTCCTTTACAGAACACAGTACACATAATAGCTCAAGTACCAGTATCTCACCTTTCAAGTGCTTAAGGCAAAACACAAAATCAAATATATTAGTCATAGATGACTCCATTGTGAGACAAAGAGATGTTCCTCTCATCAGACTGGATAAGGAAAAGGTCTTGATCAGCTGTCTGTCAGGTGCTAGGATCCGCCATATCATGCATGCACTCAAGGCTCTCAACAACAAGTACTGTTATGACTCCATCATTTTCCATGTTGGTGTGAAAGACTTGAGACATACCTTTCTGGACTATATGAAGAGAGACATGACTGAGCTCTTGAATTATGTGTCTCAGGCAGGTATGTCCCTAGCCTTAAGCACCATTTTCCCTTCACCAAGGATAATGCCTCACTACAAACAGAAAATGATTGACTTCAACAACTGGCTTAGTTTCTGTTGTCATTCTAAGGGGATGCAGTGTCTCTCAGCCTAGGACAATATGATCGACAGACCTCAATGCTTTGCCAGAGATGGTCTTCATCTGTCACCCCTGGGATTTTGGTTACTGGCTAAGGCTCTTGCCACCCCCATAGTGCCGTTTTTTTAGGCAGTGTCTCAAGGACAAAATTCTCCAATGTAAAAACTCCATCTAAAAACAACCTCAAGGTTATGCTGCTGAATGCTATGAGTCTTAACATGAAACTGTGTTCTCTGGAAGCAGTCCTCACCTTGGAAGATGCATACATTTGTGCATTCACAGAGACTTGGTTCAAGGCTGTGGTGAGCTCCCCAGCCATGCCAGTGTTATGGGACAAGATCAGCTTATTTAAATGTATATTCATTTCTGTTTATTAATGATGCTATAATATGAGTGTTAAAAGCAAATATAATTTCTATGCATGGCTTGGAAAAATACAGCTTCATAAGCGCACAAGTATTGCTGTTTTTTTACTGCATTCTTTTAGTATGTAATAAGAGAGAATAGTACATGTTGCATGAAGTGAGGCATGTAGCTATACAAAAAGGAATTTGTTAGCCTGACTCCTCCAGGCTAAGAGTGTGTTGTTGCTAAAGCAGGTTTGAAACATCCAAGGTCAGAAACAAGACCCTTTGGAAGCAGGTGAATCATGTATAGGAAGGTGTTCACGTGAAGTCTAAAGCAAAAATCACGAGGGATGAGAACATTTGCAAAGTTTTCTATAGGACAAAGTCATTATATCATCATGAAATTGCATGAGCAGTTTGATAAGAAAATGCATAAAATTACAGTTTTTGTATGTAAAGTGAGAATGCTTCATCAAGAATTATGAAGACCATCTCCCAGTGCTGTAAGAATAAAATTTATGTTTTCACATCCTGAAGTGTTGCTCCTGACTAGAGGTATATAAGGTAAATTCTTAATGTTATTTATTTATGACTTTAACAATTTGGTGCCGTGACTTGGATCTAAACTTTGGAATTGCTGCAGGGCAGTTCTGGAATAGGGCCCATCACAGATTTTCTGTGAATTCCACACTGCTTTGCATGGAATAGTCAGAAACTCAGATGTGCAGTGTGCAAACATACTAGCCTTGGCAGGGAAATTATTTTGTAAGGGAAAGGGGTTGGTTTGTGTTTTTATTTTCCTTTCTCTCTTTTAGACAATTTTAGCAAAATATAGAATAAGTGAATGACTGTGTTTGTAGAATAAATGCATAACTGTGTTTGTAGTATAAGTGCATGACTGTGTTTTTGTTTGACTGAATGGTTGTAAGATATACAAGTAGTAATGGGAGGACCCCACAGTAAATGAGTATAGTAAATGTACGTGCACATACAGTAAAGGACAAATTAACACAAGGAGGCACCTTGTGTCAAGGGCGGTACCCTCAGGCTTGAAAGGTAAGAAGTATGAGAGATGTTTTTTTTTTATTCTGTTAATGTATGAATGTTATGAGAAAACGAAAAAAAAAAGTTAAAAGCTAAAAATAAAGTTAAAACAAGTTCATGACCCCACTGCATGATTGGGACGTAGACTGTAAAGTTAAAACAAGTTCATGAGCCCATAGCATGATTGAGACACAGACTATATACTGTTAAAACAAATTCATGAGCCTACCGCATGATAGGACATAGAGGTATGCTTTGTTAAAATAAATTCATGAGCCCAAAAGCACATTGGGACTTAACAGTGTGATTGTGTGAAAGTACTCTCAGAGAGTCCAAAAGAGTGGTAAGTTCTGGACACAGTACCTATCCGCCCCATTATCCCAACCGCAGTGCTGGAGCTGTAACTTTTGAGCTCACGCAGGGACAAAAGCAAGGGGTGCTGTGGGAAAAGGCTGATTGAAACCTCTCCTCTGTTGCTGCACGGTGACAGACTTCCTACCCTTCCCTCTCTGTATGGTATGGGGATTACTACAGTTATTTTCTGTCTTTGGAATTGCCAGAATGCAGGAGTTGTAAGGTAAGCCTAAAATTTTTATTATTACTGATTTATAAAATAAGAAAAATGGGAGCAAAGATAAGCAAGCAAGAGCAAATCCCTGAAAAGGGAACACCTGCATATTTTATGTATTTTAATTATGGGAAGGAAAGTTGTAAATATCTATATGACTGGTTTCAGCTTACTAAGAATTGTGCTGGTGGGGTATTTCCATTAAATGGAACTTATGATAAGACTAAATTGCTGACATTGACAGGCATTTTGGAAAAAAAAAGCAAAGCAAAGTAAGTGGGGAACAAATGACAGCATTTTATTCTTGGTACAGTAAAGCACTTAAAAGGGAAAAGGAGTCAGCATTAAGAGGGTTGCAGGATGTTAATAAGAAATTGTTTCAACAAGTAAGAGAGGTTAAAAAGGCAGTACATACCAGTAAGAAGGGATCCCTTTATCCTGTCTTAGCAGGTTTGGAACAAACTGAGGCTGGCCAAAAAGCAGAAATGTCTGAAGAGGATGATAATCCTCCACTAGCTACTGCTCCCCTACCCCATATGCACCAGTACAGGTACCTCCTGTACAAGACTCTGTTGTTTCTCAGACTTCTACCTTTCAGTCTACTGTCCATTGGACACCCAGTTCACGTGATACTGGTACATCTCAGACTGGTTCCCCCTGTTCAATCTTCATCTTTTGAACAGGCATCTGCAGTCGAGGGGGGTTCTTCTTCCTATCCTTCTCAGATAGCTTCTACTTCCCCAACAGGGTCATTACTATTTGACACTCCTGTATCTTACCATACATGCTCACATGACAGGGTACAGCAAGAGATTACAACCTCTGGAGGGGATCTATTGGTACCTCTCAGAAAAATGTTGGGGGCTAACAATAGGGAACTTGTTCATCATCCTTGGACCCATGCTGATTTACATATTATATCTAAAAATGTTCCAAATATTAGAGAAGATCCATTAAAATTCAAAGAAGAATTAAAAACTATAATAGAATGTTACAATCCTACTTTGACAGATTTAAATCAACTGCTGAGGGTAGTTACTTCAGATGAAATAAGAAAGCAGTTACTGGAAAAGGCTGAAGTAACAGATTTCAATCTCATAGGAAATGCATTAATAGATAAACGAACAGAATTGTTAAACAAGAATACAGATGTGTTTCAAGTTAGGACTGACTGGTCTAAAATACAGGCATGTAAACAAAATAAAGGGGAAGCCCCTGCAGACTATTTGGATTGCCTTAAAACAGTATTTGCTAGACATTCAGGAATACCAGACCCAGAAGAGCAAGCTAAGCCAGCTATTGCAGCAGCCTTTGTGCAGGGTCTGCAAGCCCCTGTACAAAATCAAATAAAGCAAGTGCTCATAGACTGGCAAGGAAAGGACTTACAGCCTTTATTAATTGCGGCAAATCACTGTGCAGAGTATCAGGAAAAACGAAGGAAGCATACTGAGGATAAGCTGTTAACTTTACAAATCAGGCAGCTGGAAAACCCAAGGGGTTGAAGTAGAAGCAGGGGAAGGGGTAGAGGAATTGCTAGAGGATTTAGCAAAAGTGCTGGTCAAGGGGAACAAGGTGCAGCTGGTTGGCAACAATGAGCTGGCAGTGCCCCTCCAGCTTCATCTAATACATCTTGCTTTAACTGTGGAGAAGCAGGACATTGGAGAGGGGAGTGCCCACACAGGCAAATGCAGACAGCCCAAGATCCTTGGACTGAGTGGCAACCAAATTATAATAATGCAGTTTTTCCTCCACCACCTCCTCAGATTGGGAAGGAGTCAGGAAGCTCCATACTGACTAGGTCAAGGAAATAATACAGAAGTCAATCTTAACCCTCTACTGCCAATAGAGTAAAATGGGCCCTACGTTAAGATGAAAATAAATTCAAAGAAAACCCCATTTCTGGTGGACACTGGAGTTACTAGGTTAGTACTACAAATTACTTCAGATAATCAAATACCAGTATCAGAAAAGAAAGTAAAAGCAGTTGAAGTAACAAATACTATGGCTACGTATCCTGTTTCAGAACCCATCCCCATTTCTTTAGGTCCGATTGAAGAAAAGCATTCTTTTCTTCTGAGTACTACTACACCAGTAAACCTACTAGGAAGACATTTGTTATGTAAGCTGGATTGTACTATTTACTGTACCCCAGAAGGGGTGTATCTAAATGTTCCAACAGAATCGGAGGGGTAAGTATTGGCAGTTTTAGCAGAAGCTGAGGAACAGCCTGCTGGAAGCATACAGACAGATGGAGAGTTACTACAGCAGGTACCTGCCAACTTGTGGGCTAAGCATGCAAATGAAGTAGATATACTGAAATCAGCAAAACCAGTAAAAATAAAATTAAATCTATCAAAACCTCTTCCCAGAGTTTCACAATATCCACAAAAGATGGAAGCAGAGCAGAGCAGGAAATCAAACCTGTAATTCAGCCTCTAATACAGCAAGAAATAATATTACCAGCTAAAGGCCCTTGTAATACTCCTATTTTTCCAGTGAAAAAGCCAGGGAAGGATACTTACAGATTTGTACAAGACTTAAGGGCTGTAAGTAGTGTAGTACTACCTACTTTTCCTGTTGTTCCAAATCCAGCAACAATACTAAGTTGCATACCACCTACAGCTAATTACTTTTCTGTGATAGATTTATGTTCAGCATTCTTTTCTATACCAATTCACCCTGACAGTCAGTTTCTGTTTACTTTTACTTATCAGGGATAGCAATATACCTGGACACTGTTTCCACAAGGATATACAATGAATCTTCTTCATTATTTTCTCAAATTCTACAAAAGATTTGGAGAATGTGACATTTCCTGGTGGGTCTGTCTTAGTACAATACATAAATGATTTACTGATAGCACCAAATTCCTTTCAGCAATGCTAACAGAATACCTTGCATCTTCTGACTATCCTTGCAGGAAATACCTTGCATCTTCTGACTATCCATGCAAAAAAAAAAGACACAAAGTGTCAACAAAAAAAAAATTACAGCTATGGTTACCTCAGGTACATTATCTTGGTCATTTAATATCTCAGAGTAGGATCTCCCAGTAGCTATCTGTCACTCAAAATCATCTTTATTACTTAAAATACAACTCATCCCTTCTTGACTGCATGTCTAACTAGATATGAACTTACACTTCTTTCTGATCCATCTATATCTCTGATCTGCTGTCTTGCTCTAAATCCTGCATCTCTGTTGCCTACTGTTGAGGATGGTGAAGAGCATGATTGTGTGTGTAACTAACTATTTGCTTTCTCTTAGGGAGGACTTAAAGGACACTCCTATACCCAATGCTGACATGCATCTGTTTGTCGATGGTTCCTGTGGAAGAGATCAAACAGGAAGGTTGATTTCAGGAATAATAGTCAGCACCGAGGAAATAATATTGTTGCAACAAAGATTAGAGGGTGTTCACTCTGCTCAAATAGCTGAGCTAGTGGCTTTACAAAAAGCCTGCGAGTTAGCCAAAGACAAGGTGGCCAATATTTTTACAGACAGCCATTATGCTTTCGAGGTGGTACATGACTTTGGGCAACTTTGGAGAGAGAGAGGGTTTTTAACCTCTTCCGGAAATCAAATTAAAAATTCAGGGTACATAAAATCATTGTTAGATGCACTTTTGTTACCTAAAAAGCTGTCTGTAATCAAATGTTGTGCACATCAAAAAGTGATAAATGTTGTTACAAAAGGTAACAACTTAGCAGACCAAGCTGCTAAACAAGCAGTAGTGAATTGTTGTAAACATCTTTGTATGTTAACAGTAACAAACTGCAACAGTAATAATGTGCTTGATTTAGCAAAATTGTCAGCCTTTCAAGCTGAAGCATCACAGGGAGAAGTTCTGAGGTGGCTCAAGGATGGATGTAGAAAATCCTCTGATGGCATATGGCGACATCCGGACGGCCAACTGGTGACACCTGCCTCTTTGCTACCTTACCTAATAAGGGTATATCATCTACCAGCCCATACAGGTAAGACAGCTTTATTTAATCAAATTACCCAAAGTTGGTATGCCCCTCATGTCTCCTCTTTGATACTTCAGTATGTACAAAATTGTAGTATTTGTTTGGAATATAACATAAGCAAACATGCCAACAGCAAATCTGCATGTTTACCTCCTCCCTGGGGATCTTTTGTTAATATACAGCTGGATTTCATCCAGATGCCTAAGACTAATCATTTACAATTTATTTTGGTGGTAGTGTGTATGTTCTCAGCATGGGTAAAAGCTTACCCATGTTGCAAAGCTGATGCAGTCACAGTTATTAAAAAATTGTTATCTAATTATATACCAGAATTCGGTATACCCAGCATTGTTAACAGTGACCAGGAAACTCATTTTAATAATAATCTGTTTAAAGAGTTATGTAAAGCTTTGAATACTAAGTTGAGTCTTCACTGTCCCAACCATTGCCAGTTATCTGGATTAGTGAAAAGGGTAAACAGGACCCTTAAAAATAACATTTCAAAGATTTGTGCTGAAACCCACTTAAAGTGGCCTGAAGCTCTTCCCTTAGCATTAATGAGTATGAGGGCCTCACTGAATGCCACCAGGAAATTGAGTCCATATGAGATATTAATGAAAAGACCCATGGCCCTTCCAGCTACCCCACCAGTGAAAAATGCTGATTTAACTTTGTCAGATGATGCTGTAATATGTTATTGTAGGAGACTCCTCAAAATTTTGCAGCAATATCATCAAACAGTAAAAGCAGCATTACCAAAGCCTCCTGACCAACCCTGTCATCAACTACAACTGGCTGATTGGGTCTACATAAAAAATTTTCCAGAGGAAAAACTGCCTCAGTCCAAGGTGGAAGGGGCCTTTTCAGGTCCTGCTAAGGACTGCAGTTCGCTGTGCAGGACTACCAATGTGGATCCATTCATCTCGTTGCATATCACTTGCCGTGTGGGGATCCCAGATGAATCATCACAGCCAACCAAGGGAGATCGAGGTGTAATAGATAAATCATCTGCCCAGTGAGAAGCTCAACTTCAGTAGCAGTCCATGATGAATCCAGTAACAACAGGTACTTTTGCTTTGTTTCTGCTGCTGTTCCTGTCTATAAACTGGTCGAGAGACAACAGTTCCTTGCTGATCCTTTGGCAATATGCCAAAAATCCAAACAAAACAAACTACTGAATATGTTTGCATGTACCTCATTATTCTAAGGCTGGGATTACTATGATTCCTATCCCTGCATCACAGGTGTCATTTAAAAAGGACCTTAATGATATTAGCTTAACCTGGTGTAATGTAACTGATTTTTCAAAGGTTGTGTTTCTTCAACTTGCAACCACACATCATGGAGACACATGTTATGCCAGAAATGGGACTGTACCAGTAGGAAAAAGCAAAAGTAATGACACCAGGCATGAAAGTTTGTTAAACTCTTTGCACTTAAAAAGCTATGACTGGGGGTGTGGCATGGGCATGATAAGTGACTGTCACTACATCTGTGGTAATCGTGCCTACCCCTGGTTGCCTACAGACTGGTCTGGATGTTGCTTTGTATTACTATATTACTCCTGCTATTCAACATTTCGAACACCCACCAGCAAGTAGACTGAAAAATAAGCAAGGAATCCACTGGACTAAGCAAGTATTTTCAATTTTTAATCCTGGGTATGGAGTGCAAAGGACAATGCTTGAAATCACCATACTTGCCCAAATTCTACAGGAGGTGGCCAATAAAACTTCACATCACAACAGGATGGCAAATTGAAAAATGACTGAAATGCAAACTGGGGTGTTACAAAATCAAATGACACTTGATATAATGCTTGCTGCAAAAAGGGGGGGGGGTCATGTGCCCTCATAAGGAGTCGTTGCTGTTCATATATTAGCGACTATCATGATAAACAGGAAAAACTGTCAGACTTCATGGAGCAAAGGGCAGTATTTTGGTAACCTGGGAACTAGCATAATCCAGGTATTGCATTGTACTTTTTATTATATTTGTGATCATTTTGGTATTTTCTATTCTAAAGGCAGTGATTACAAGATGTCTAACCTCACCTGCACATGAAATGCCATTGCATGCACAAATCAATGACAGTTCTATTTTGACAAAAAAATGATGATGACTACTATGACGCTGAGGCGTATTTTATCAAGTTAAGAAAAATAAAAATATAGTTATATGGTATGACACTGATAGTGTCAGAGGGAGAAAACTGTTATGGAACAAGACCATCTTATTAAAATGTATATTAATTTCAGTTTATTAATGATGCTATAATATGAGTGTTAAAAAGCAAATATAATTTGTATGCAGGGCTGGGAAAAATACAGCTTCATAAGCCCACAAGTTTTGCTGTTTTTTTTACTGCATTCTTTTAGTATGTAATAAGAGAGAATAGTACGTGTTGCATGAAGTGAGGCATGTAGCTATACAAAAAGGAATCTGTTAGCCTGACTCCTCCAGGCTAAGAGTGCGTTGTTGCTAAAGCAGGTTTGAAACATCCAAGGTCAGAAACAAGACCCTTTGGAAGCAGGTGAATCATGTATAGGAAGGTGTTCACGTGAAGTCTAAAGCGAAAATCACGAGGGATGAGAACATTTGCAAAGTTTTCTATAGGACAAAGTCATTATAACGTCATGAAATTGCATGAGCAGTTTGATAAGAAAATGTATACAATTACAGTTTTTGTATGTAAAGAGAGAATGTTTCATCAAGAATTATGAAGACCAACTCCCAGCGCTGTAAGAGTAAAATTTATGTCTGCACATCCTGAAGTGTTGTTCCTGACTAGAGTCATATAAGGTAAATTCTTAATGTTATTTATTTATGACTTTAACACCGGGTTAGACCTCCTTCCACACATTCAGACCACAAAATGAAGGCATGAAAACTAAATGAGGTGGTGTATCAATATTCTTTAAAGATAAATACACCTCTAGATTAGTTAAACAGTATGGTTCCCTAGAGATACTTCAGGTGCAATTAACTGTTGGTAGGACACCTATTCAAGTCATTGCCAGCTACAGGACCCCCTCCATGAATCAGGACACCCACTCTGCCTATTAGAAATTACTTGAGTCAATCAAGATACATCTGAACACCATGGTTTTGGATGACTTTAAATAACCATTCATTGACTGGGCAAATTACTCATGCTCAAACTCACTTGCCCAAAGGTTCCTTGACTTGGTTAACTCCAATGCCCTGGACCAGCTGGTTGACACCCCCAACAAAGAATGACAATATCCCAGATCTGGTGCTTACCAATATGGGGACCACTGTAGCATCCCTACTGTGAGATCTTCCCTGGTGAGATCTGACCACAAATCAGTCTCATTCTAAGTAACTATCACACCTGACCTCCCCCTAGCAGCAACTAAACTAAACAATTTCTGCAAAGCAGATTATAACCTCTTATAGGATGGTATAAATAGCTTCACTGCACCCCCCCCCACTCGATGGAACTGGCAACTATGCCGAGTTTTACACCAGTTCTTTATACAAACACCTGTATAACTGCCTTAACTCAGCCATACCTGATAGGACCAAAACAAGCTCCTCAAGGAAGAGCAAACCTGCCTTGTGGGTAACTGCCATTAACGAGCTTTATAATAAGAGGATGAAATTGCTGTCTAAGAGTAAGAGGGAGCAAGTCATAAACTAGAAACACTCTCTATTCAACTTAAACAAGCAAACAAGACTTCCTGTCAAGTCCTCCAAAGCAAACTATGAATCCAAATTAACTTCCTCAACTAAGGACAACCATAAGGTGTTCTGTAGTTACATCCATCACCTAAAAGGAAAGGCCCATATCTGTGCCAAACTGGTAGTTAATGATACCACATATACTGAGCCTGTGGACATAGATAACCTTTGACCAAAAAACAGTAAGGACCCAACGATTCCTAAATGAAACAAACAGCTACAGGGTCCACAGTTAAATCTACACAGCAGTAACTTGAAGTAACTTGAAGTAAAAATTCATGCAATAAATCCACAAAGTACCTACCAACTGTTTAATGAAGTGCTTTTTATCCTGCAAATTGCAAGTACTTCTTCAGATAAAATAATACAACTTTACACTGTGTTTAAAATTCACTCCACTTACATCATGTGTTCACTCTGAACCAATTACCACTCCTTCCTCTACACAGATTAAGTTAACCTATGGTAATTGCTTCAGAGTGAACACATGCTGTAAGTGGAGTGAATTTTAAACACAGTGTAAAGTTGTATTATTTTATCTGAAGAAGTTCTTACAATCTGCAGGATGAAAAGCACTTTATTAAACAGTTGGTAGGTACTTTGTGGATTTATTGCATGGAATTTTTTAATTCATGTTACTGCTGTGTGGATTTAACTGTGGACCCTGCAGCTGTTTGTTTCATTTAGACATAGATAACTTGTTGGCCAACAGGTTTTGTGAAAATGTCACCCCCCCTGAACCCACCACATGTACCCCATGACATTCCTACCACATGCCCCCTACATTGTATCTCTAAACAGCAGGTTGTAAACTTCCTCTCTAAGGCCAGAAACACAGCATCTAAGGGACCTGATAACAGCACTGGCTGCATCCACCATGGGCTCCAACAAGAATTGACAACACTATTGGGTACTCTTTTCAGTCATAGTCTCAGCACTGGCTTCATCCCAGATGAATAGAAAACAGCCATCATTATTCTTTTTCACAAAATTGGTGCTTCCACTGACCCCAGGAATTATAGACCTATTAGCCTGACTAACCTTATCTGCAAGACCATGGATCAAATCATCATGGACCTTATCAACAAAGATATAGGTGACCTCCAAACACTTGCCCCTACTCAGTTTGGATTTGTCCGAGGGACATCATGCCTGTTAAACCTGGTGGACTTTGAGACAGTCACCAAGGCTGTGGATGAGGGGAAATCTGTGCATACAGCCTACCTAGACTTGGCCAAGGCTTTTGACACTATTCCCCACTCAGGCATCATTGACATAATTGCTCAGCTAGGTATCAACCCTTATATCATTAGATGGGTCACTAACTGACTCACTGATAGAACACATATAGTCAAAATAGGGGAATCCACCTCCAACAGAAGACCTGTAACCAGTGATGTTCCACCAGGATCAGTCCTGGGACTGCTACTGTTTGGAATCTATTTCTCTGAAGTATGCACAAAAACTAAAGGTCTGTGGCTGGCAAAGTCTGCTAATGACTGCAAACTGGAAGCAGTCATAGAATCTCCAAATGATGTCAACATCCTGCAAGAGGGTCTTACACAAACAAATGATCAGTGCCAAAGTCATGGCCTTAAACTCAATGCAAAAAATGTATTATCATCCCTTTTGGTAAGAGCAATGATCCTGCTAACTGCCACATCAATAGCAACACTCTAAGTATGCACTTAGTGTAGAGAGACCTGGGCACACAAGTCATGAAATTGCATGATCACCATGCCTCCACAGTGGTAAGAATGGCATTCTATATTGCTCATCTCATAAGGAAGGGCATTGCCTCCAGAAAAAAAAGAAGTTATAACCTCCCTGTACTCTTCCCTCATCAGGCCAATAATTGAGTACAACTCCTCTTTTGATATGTACCTTTCCAAGCACCTACAGTAACTGAAGAAACCACAAAGGTTCCACACAAGAAAAATTCAAGGTCTTCAGCATCTGTCATATGTGGACAACCACAAAGCATTTTATAGCTATGTCAGGAATCTCAATGTTAACACCCAGATCTGCTTTGAGTTACAGCACAACGGCACAAAAATTACAGAACCAACTGATATTGCCAACATCCTGGCAGATAGGATAAGTGCTAACTTTACCCCCCCCTCACTAAACTAGGTATAAATCCTTACATCACAAGATGGGTTGTCAACTGGCTCACTGACAGGACCCACACTGTAAAAGTTGCAGAATCCAAATCTGACTTCAAATCAGTGACAAGTGGAGTACTACAGGGTTCAGTCCTGGGACCTCTCCTGTTTGGTATCTACTTCTCTGAAGTACAGGCTAACACAGAAGGCCTTTGGCTAACAAAGTTTGCAGATGACTGCAAACTAGGAGCCATAGTCGAGTCCCCAAATGATGTGGACATACTACAGAAGGGCCTCACTGAGACAGATGCCTGGTGTCAGAGCCATGGCCTCAAGCTCAATGCCAATAAGTGCATTGCCGTCCCCTTTGGTAAAAACTCTGCACCCATGACTTACCACATAAGCGGCAGTCTACTTAACACCGAATGTGTGATAAGAGACCTTGGGTCCCAGGTGGACAGTAGTCTCTCCTTTGATAATCACATCGCCACAGTAGTCAGGAAATCCTTCTACGTGGCACATCTCATCACAAAAGGGTTGTCATCCAGGAAAAAAGAGGTAATTGTTCCCCTCTACTCGACACTCATTAGACCCATTATAGAGTACAATGCCCCTTTTGGAATGTACCTCAAAAGACATCTGCAGCAGCTGGAAAGGCCACAGAAGTACCTCACAAAGAGGATTACTGGCCTCAAACAGATGTCCTACACACTGACCGTCTCAAAAAACTCCAGCTTTACTCCATAGCATATTGCCTACTCCAAGGTGATCTCTGCCTAACATATAAAGCTATGTCAAACCCAGAGCTGATGGACATGCTGCACCTAAAGAAATCCCAATCCCTCTGAGCTACATGCTCTAGGGACCTAAACCTTGTCACCATAATAAACAGGACATGCTGGAGGAATAGACTCCTGTCCCAGAGACTTCCCATAGTCTGGAACAAGCTACCCATCTATGTCAAGCAAAGATCCTCATTAGCACTCTTCAAGAAAAATCTTGATGAGTGGATTGGAAATAGGAAATACATCCCGGGGATCACTTCTGTGGCTCTGCTTGACAGGGGCACAGGAAAATAACTTTTTTGGGTGGCGTAAGCCAGGGAACCTTGTTGACTAGGCTTACATAGGCCCTTGGGCCAATAACCTAGTACTTACCTATGAACCTATGAAATCACTGTCACTTTATTCTGTTTCATACAGACTATTCAGAGGTGATCTCTGCCTTGCATATGAGGCAATCTTGGACCCTGCTTTACTGGAAATGCTACATATCCACAAGTCATATGGTACATGGGTCACTCGCTTCAAAGACCTTAACTGGTATGTGACATTAATGGAACATACAGGAGGGACATATTTGTCTCACAGAGGTTACCACACCTTTGGAACAGACTCCCACTTCATGTTAAACAGAGCACCTTATTGGCCCTCTTCAAACACAATTTGAACAATTGGATGGGTAACCATAAATTCACCCTAAGGGTTCCACCTGTATCCCTCTTGGACACAGGCATTAGATGCTGATCGTGGAAATAAGGGTAGAACTTGGCAAGGCTTGTAAGGGCCCTAGGGCCATTAGCCTAGTAACTTCCTATGATCCTATGATCTCTTCCATTTAGCCACATATGTTTTTCTAATAGTGGGTTTTCTGGCCTCCTACAAAACGTGAAACACTTCCTCAGAATATTGGTGTCTGAAAGGAGTCAAAACCCTGTTAAGACCCTGGGAAGTAGAGGAAGAAAGAGGATATGCATGCAGGAATATCCTCTTCCAAGGAAAAGACAGGATGTCCACTTTCCAAGCCAGTGGACTTGGAACTCTGGAACAGAATGGAGGAAATTGTCTGTTCAGAGGGGAGAAAAAAAATGATCTACTTGAGGAGTACCCCACAGATGGATAATGTCCAAAAACACCTCTTTATAAAGCATACATTCATGAGGATGTGTCCTGAACTTGTTAAGAGAGAACACCATTAGACTGTGCTCTGAAGCAATGTAAACCACCTTAAGAACCAAGTGATAGTGGATGGCAAAATCCCAAGCCTGAAGAGCTAGCCTGTAAAGTTGTTAATATACTACATTGATGTGGTATTATCTGTAAAAAAAAAAAACTTTGGAGTAACAGGAACCCAAAAGGAGTAAAAAAAGCCCGAAGAGTTAGGATTAGAGCCCTCAGCTCTTTTATTTGTAAGTTATTTGACATCTGTAGAAGAGACCAAAGATCCTGGACTTTCAGATTGTTGGGTGAAGCTTCCCAACCTTGATTGGAAGCGTTTGTGTACAGCTCTTGACTAGGAAGAGGAACCTGAAAAGTCAGACCTGGATTTAGGGAGATCTGCTGAATCCACCAGTAGAGGTCAAGTATGAGAGAGGATAAAAGCAGGACTGGAAACTCCAGAGAGTGGCAGTGTTGAGCCCAACATTCTTGAGATACCACTGGAATTTTCTCATGTAGCGTTTGGCAAAAGGAACCATGGTAACAGTGGATGCATTGATCCCCATGGACTTGGGAATTCCCTTGCAGGAAAAACTGAAAGAGGAAGAAGAGAATGAATATAAGCAGTTAAAATGACTACCTTGTGAGACAGAAGAGAAGCCAGTATTGGAATGGGCTACATCCTGCAACCCAATAACACTTGGTCCTGAACGGAGTTAAGGCAGACTTTCTAAAACTGAGAGTGAATCCCAATCTGCACAGGAGAAGCATAGTGAAGTGTAGATTCTGAATCAGGAGCTCCTGAGAGAGGGCTTGAATCAAAAGGTCACCCAGATAAGGGGATATTTGGATTACCTAAAGTCTGCAGAAAGCAACCAAAGGGGCCAGCCATTTGGTAAATGTCTTTGGAGTTGTAGAAAGACCAAAAGGTAAAGCACAGAACTGATAATGAGAGGAAGAAACAGAAATGTAAACAAAAAATTCATGAAATGAGAGTGAGTAAGAATATTTTGGAAGCATCCTTCAAATCCAAGGGGGAGGTAAAAAAGGCAAAAGGGTCTGAAGAGACATCTTGAAAGAAGGAACCTTAAGAAAGGTGTTGAGATAGGACAGTCCCACAATGGGCATCCATGTCCCTTCCTATCTGGGAACTAGAAATATTCTGGAAATAAAACTTGTTCTTTGTTGAGACAAGGGAACAGGGTGCATGGTTCCCTGTTTTACCAGATCCCACAAGACCAGAGGAAAATGTGGAAACAGGCAAGGAGGAGGCTGGGGAAGAACAAAAAATGGGGAAGGGACTTCCAAGCCATAAAATAATTGTGCTGGATGATAGAGAGAACCCAGGCATATGTGGTTATTTATTGCCAAACAGGGAAGGAAAGGGTTAACTTGAGGGACATAGGAATCTGTCCGAGGGAGAGGGGAGATGGGATGTCAGACAGAAAAAGATTTATCAAAAAAGAAGGTTCTTGGCCTCTAGACCTCTGAGTGGCCTTTTCTGGGAAAAATTTGCTTAGAAACTAGGCTGCCAGTGGACAAAGGAAGATTTCAAAGGATAGTTCATCTGGAACTTAGGTACAGGAGAAACAAAAAAATTGTTTGAGGTCCTGCATAACCTTGCCCTTATCATGCAGGGTTTTAAACAATTCTGCAGCAGCAATTCAAAAAATATTCTGGTTGTCTAAGGGAGAATCTACAAGTTTGTTTTCAATATCCTCATGCAAAGCCTGCAGGTGTCACCAGAAATATCTCTTCATGACAGAGCCTGACGCATCTGCCCTAAAAGAGGCATTAGCTGCATCATTGCTGCACTTCTGAGAAGCAGAACTTGGTGAAGAGAGAGGAGAAGTCTTACTGTCTGAAACAGACATGTCATTCAACCCCCCCCCAAGCTGGGATAGAATAGCCAGGACATATATAGTTATGTGGGTCTGATAATTAGTGTCTCTAAATGCCAAAGTAGTAGTAGTATGCACTTTTCCCATACCTCTCCATAGCACAGCTGTCTGTCAGAAGGCAGAAGCTTGGAAGAGGAAAGCATCTTAGATGGCTTATCTGTAGACACGAAGACAACAGCAGGATCAGAAGATGGACTTTTATAAAAGTATTTATGATTGTCAGGTACCTTATTAAATCTGTCTGTCTTCTTAGAAGCTGGAGAATGAGAGTAAGGAGCCTGAGAAACTGCTATAAATGTATCCAACAGGCAGCTAATACTGAAGGGACTGCTGAATATCTGGGTGAGTACATTTATAAATGTTCATAATATCTGTTTTGAACCTCTGATACTTGGGAACAATTCTATTTAAAGTGTTCCCTCATACAGACCACTGTATCCCCAAATGATAAATGGAAATTCAGGGGACAAAGAATCCTCTTCATCAGATCCTAAGGTCAAAGCACAGTGTATTTGTGAGGAATATGATAAGGATTCTTCACCAAATTCCAACTCCTAATCAGAAGCAGCAGTATCCCAAGGCCTGTTAGATGGAATGGATGGCCAGGAAGCAATGCCAGGAGGGACAGACAATCCATGTGGAGGGTTTGGAACCATGAGGTAAGATAGCAAAAAAAATGTACATGACCAATCTTAAAAGCCACTCTTTGTGAGGATACTTAGCTATAGTAGCTACATACTCTGTTGTTTTCTTTATAAGGGAACATCTGCCTTGACAAATCTAGAAGGCTCAGAGCCCTGCCTTGGTTCAGTGAGTGTACCAGGCACCTCTTTCCTGACTAAAATTTGTGAAATCCCCCTAGGCCCTTTAGATATAATCAGCTGTGGTTCCTCTTCAACCTCTCTACCAGATGTATGCACAGTCTCAGCAAACATACGAGTAGGGATTTCCAAGTTGCCCTCTAACTGGGTCATGGCACAGGAAACTGGTATCAGCACTAGTCGGTCTTTGGTTCTTGATCCAACCAGATGAGCACATCCAGTGGAGGCTAGATAGCAGCAGATTCAGAATGAGCTCTTTTAGCTTTTTTCTTAAGAGGCGGCTGAACTTCTGGGTGGGCGGATTCGGTCATGGTACTCTTGGTCAATAACGTCAGATGCTGGTTTACCAAATAAATATTTACTTTATTTTTATTTTATTTATTTTTACATTTGATTACCAGGAAAGTCTGACCGGATGGAATGTCCATTTTCAGCAGAGGCCAGGGGAGAAAAGCTCCACAAAGAACAAAAGATTATAAATAAAAACAGCTGTATGTAAAGTAAAGAGTTTGAAGATTTTTAGTCTGGGGCAGAGCAAGAGCAGAGCCATTTAGTGGCAAGGTGGGTTTTTAGTGTTTGTTTAAATTTAGTTAATGTAGTGCTAGATGTAATGTAACTAGGTATAGAGTTCCAAATCTTAGCAATATAGTGAGAGTAGGTGGACTCTCCAGCACGGCTGTGTGCTGTTGAGATTTGTATGAGGGGCTTATTGTTTGACCGCAGCATTCTGCCACAGGAATAGGGCTCTAGCAAGTCATTTAATGATGGAGTTTTTGCAGAATGATAGATTTTGTAAGCCATGTTAAGCTGAGATAAGTGTATGAGATGGAGAAGTTCTAACCAGTTTAGTTTCCTTAGGGCAGAACAATGGTGTGATCTCATTGTAGAGTTTTCTGCATATCTAGCTATTTTATTATAGCAGGCTTCCAGTTTTACCAGCTCAGTTTTCCTGAGGTTAATAAATACAGGTGATGCATATAAAAGAGTAGAGGTCAAAATAGAAAAGGAAGAGAAATGGCTATGTAGTGTCTTAGGGACAAAATCCTGACAGATATCACACTGAGTACAGTTGTATGTAGCACTGAAACAAAAAAGGCATTTCTCATGTCTGTCTTTATGGGGAATCTGCCTCCCACACTCACATTTCCCCTTCCTGGGTGACATGAAAACAAACTACAATGAGAAAAAAGGAAAGAAGGAACTCCAACCTGACACTTATTCATAACAGGCTTGGTAGAACTAGCTATGTGAACGGCATACAGAATGAATTCAGAAGTTGTATTCTGACTGGAGGCAAAGAAGTTCTGATGATTGGGGATCTGGACATCAAATATGTACCTTGCGCCATGCGCATAGGACGTACTTCTGATGAACAATGCTGGGAAGGTGTAAAGGCTTTGATACACAGGCCAGATGTTAGGCTATTCTTGGTACATCCCTTTCAACTATCCAGATTTTCACAGAATGTCCGGATTTTTGCCTCATATTTTTGGTCTGTTCCACATAAAATCTATGATTTTCTGGCAAATCGCTGGTGTGATCTGAGGACTGAAGTCGCTAAATAATGACTTTATATCCTTTAGAAAAATGCATGGTATGGCAGATTCTATCATTATAACAACTTTCTAATTTTATAAGAGCAATATGTAAAATATGTTCCTATTTTTGGGCCTTTGTTCCTTCATTATGTCAGGCTTTGTCCAGATTTCTTGCACTAAGACGTTGAGAGGTATGCCTCGGTTGGATATGCCAAGTATAAAGAATATTGCAACTGTGATAAGGAAAGATGCTTAAATATATACTTAATAAATACAAGGAATCATAAATCATGGATGACAAACTCATGCATAGTAATGAGCCAAAACAGAAATTAACTAATGTTAGGCTAATCTACCAGTATAAGCTATCCTGATGTAAACAAGAGCCACCACCCAGTCATTTAGGGAAGGGGTACAACACAAAGGCCAAAAACTAAAGTCAGTCCTGAAAGAGAGACCCACTGAAATACATTCTCTGTGTTGGGGATACAAAAGGCCCCATGCCTGTGCTAACAAAAGTAGGTCACCACATACCTTAACCACTGGGAAACACAGTATAAGTCAGGCAAACCAGATGGTAAAAAAATGAATATAACCAATCCGAAAAGAAAAGGGTACTAAAAATAAATTAGAAAAAAAATGCAAACTGTAAATGTATGTTTCAGGACAGGAAGCTAGGCCCAGACAAGTAAACAAATGATCAAGTATTAAAAAAAATAGTATAAAATAATAAAAAAGGGCTGGTGCTGAAGCATTTGTCAATAGTAACCAGACAAATTAGTTTGGTAATAATAAGTTCAGTCCAAAAGGAATTAGATGGATCTTGGGCCCAGACTCCAACCTTTCTAAAAATAAATAGTACAATACAAAACAAAATAATAAATAGTAATAAAACAAAGTCCGAATAAACTGGAGTGCAGAACTAGTAATTATGTCCTAGTCTGTCTCCAGACAAAAACAAGGGGCAATAAAACTCCCCTCACTAAAGGCCATTTAACACCAAGATGACAATAAGACCCTTGTAAAAGTAGCTTAAGAACCAAAGAAACAAACCAAACTGAAACAAAAGACAAAAAGGGTATGTGTAAACTTGAGTATAACAACAAGCAAATGAATCAAAAAATAGCACCTACCAAAGTATCCTTAGAAGAAGGTGTAATGTAAAGAAACATCACAGATAAAAAAAACATCAAATAAAAAAACTGTAATCATATGTGTATTAAATCAGAAGACTTTTTTTTGGCCCTCATAGAGACAGGACTTTTTATTGTGTTGCTTAACTCTGAGGAGCATCAGATCAGGGGACTGCACTGAGCACAAGATAAGCTAGCTACATACAGCTCTAAAGAAAGGAGTGACATTTAAGGAGAGACATGATAGACAGGACAGAAAGTGACATTAGTTACAGATAGAAGGTAAAATTTTATCATGCTTTTAAGAAAGCTCCATGTAACAGAATGGGTGGTGATCGCATAGAACAAGTTTATTTATTTATTTGTTTGTATTTGTTTTCCAGGATAGTGCACTGATCTCCGTGCACCTTTTTCAGACTCATTGAGGAATAGTGTCTGGTTTAGTGACTTGCTCAAAGTCACAGAGTTAGGCAATGAAAATTTAACAGAAGGTAGGGTATAATTTAGCTAATGCATTTAATAAGCCATGAGACACGTACAGAAGGGAGGGAGGTCTCATACTACTAGTATGTTAACTGTACACGAGTAGACAAAATAAACAGTCTCTTTCCTGCAGTAAGAAAAGCAAACATCTCCTTCTTCCAGTAAGATAAGCAAACATGAATGCACATCTTTATGCCTCATGACTTCAGGGAGAAACAATCTTTATTAGGTGTCACAAACAATGATTTTGCATCAAAAAAATTAAATCTGAAGTTGTCAATTTTCATGTTATCCTCAAAGGATGGCTTCTGTTCTGAACCATCTGAACTGACTCAGCCGCTCAAACACTCTCTAGCTTCCCCTCTTCTCACAATGCATCTGGTAGATTATCTCAGATCTTGTTTGCCGCTATAAGCTTCAGAAATGGTTAGCCGTACTCTTGAGCCTTTCAGATATGTGTTTATTTCTAAATTCTTTTCACCTGTTAGTTTCCTACTTTTTAGTCATCTTTCTGACCTTTATCTATCGCCCCCTTTTACTGTTTTTTTCCGGTACTTTGTGTACTTCTTATGTACTATTGTTAGTACAATTCTCCTCTACCCTTCGGTAGCAGCATTCTATGTGTGTTGTCTGTCTTGGACCTCTCCATTTCCAACATAACTGCTCCATTTGCCATTCTTTCAGCCAACGGACTCTGGTAGAGTGAAGAAATAAGTTGATTTTGAAGGGTCTGTTACCCTCCATCTTCAGTGAAGCTACATCTTCTCAGGCTCCTGAATGAAAATCAAAGTCTTTCAAATCAAGTCCAGTATCCTCTAACTCTTCTTCCAAGTCTTCAAAAGCAAAGAAATGGAGTTCTTCTGTGCCAATTCAGTTGTCGGCACTGACTACAGAAATGTCATCAGTTCTACCTGTTTCATCAGAACTAACATCCCTTCTGATGGTACCGACAGCTTCCTCAGTTCTGTCTTCAGTACAGATGACTCCTTTGACATCATCTTCATTCAGGCTCACCAAAGAATTTATTGCAGTGCCTAGAACCAGGTATTCCCCATCCAACAACCCCTTCCTGGATAGACTGCCTTCTGCCTTTTTGGACTGTCCTCCTTCTCCAACAAAATATGCCCATTCTTCCAGAAGTTTCATGGAAGATGTGCTGGAAAGGGTGGTGAGAAAGATACTCTAGGCAGAAAGAGTTACTGGTTCTTTCAGGCCTTCTACCCCCATGGGTCCACCCCTCCAAGCACCTTTTCTCCTCTGACTTCTGGTATAAGTTCAGAGCCATTGGTTGAGAGTTGTCTGGTGCCGAGTGCTTTGGTATCAAAGTTGTCATCTTCATCGGCACCAATTCCATCCCTGAGTTCTTTGGCTTGTTTGGAATCAGTGACCTCACAGAGCCATACCTGTCCTGCTGGTTCTGAGGAGCTTGACTTGACCCAAATTTTACTGGAGTCCTCTCTTCTCCTTAGAGCCTCGGCATGGATCAACTTGGCTCCAGCTTCTATCTCAGGAGATATCTGCCCCAGTTGGGGGAGACTGTGGTGCCAAGCTCTGTTCTTTCAGGCCCAGACACTTGGTCCCCAATACAGGCCTCATTACATATCAATGTTCTAGAGATGAAGGCAGTGCTTTTAGCATTGCAAGCCTTTCAGGATGCTCTCCCCTCCAGAATGATTGGGATTCAGACAAACAACATGGCAATAGTCTAGTATAGCAACAAACAATGGGGAAACAGGTCTTATCCACTATGTTGAGTAACTCTGAGAGTGGGGCAATGGACAATCTCATCAAATCATTTTCTTATAGCAATGCACATCCCAGGGAAGTCCAATGCGATAGCAGACAGATTAAGCAGGTCCATTCTTCTACCTCATGAATGGTCCATCCATCAGAAAGTATTGGTCAGAATTTTCCAATCATGGGGCCCGCCTTGCTGCGATCATTTTACCTCTCCCATGAAGAACAAATGCAGCAGCTATTTTCCCCTTCTCATCCCAGTGGGGGAAGACCCGAGGGATGCTCTTCTTCACAATTGGTCCCCAGTCTCCTTTATGCCTTCCTACCATTACCTTTAATCCCCAATGTTTTTCACAAAGCCATCAGGTTGAAGAGCAAAGTCATCCTCATAGCCCCTTTTGGCCTTGACAGATTTGGTTCCCCTTCCTTTGACCTCACCTAATCAAACAACCTTGGATACTGGATCCAATTCTAGATCTCCTGTCCCACCCTACAAGTATGGTACATTCTGACATTCACAATCTCAAGCTGACAGCTTGGTATCAACACTTCCAGTAGTAGCCAGACAATCGATGCTCTCTTCCACTGTTCAGCACATTCTACTGTCGTCTCATAAACCTTTCACTAGAAAGTTGTATTCTAGCAAATGGAAAAAGCTTGTATATTGGGCTCTACAGAATGACATTGACCCCCTTTCAGCCCTTAGCATTCCTATTTGACAGTGGAGCCTCTGCTTCCACCATTAAGGTCCAACTAGCAGCCATCTCCAAGTTCCACGTTGGTTTCAATGACTCTTCTGTGGCCTCTCACAAGCTCTGCAAATCCTTCAGAAAAGGTGCACTACTGTTAAGACCTCCTTTTAAGGATCCAACTCCACCATAGGACCATAGGACCTTAGCCTGGTATTACGAGAAATCACTCAGCAACCCTTTGAACATGCACATACTTGTAATCTTAAATTACTATCCTGGAAAACCATTCTGTTAGTCGTGATTAGTTCTGGTAGAAGAAGTTGAGAGATTTGAGCCCTAGCATGTAAACCTCCATATTTAGTCTTTCATAAGGACAATGTTTCAATCAGAACCAACCTTTCATTCCTTCCAAAAGTGGTTTATGAGCAGGGCATCAATGAATGTATTAATTTGCCCATTTTCTTCCCAAACTATTCTAACAAAGGAGAGTATTGCCTACATTCTTTAAATGTGCACAGACAGTTACATTTTTACATACACAGGACAAAGGATTTCAGAAAAGCAGATCAGCTTTTTATTTCCTTTTCTCACACTAGGATGGGACAAAAGTCACGTTAGCAAAATGGTTGGCTAGCTCCATTTCTTTCGTATATTCCAAATCTAGTTATCCCCTACCAAGAACGCCTAAGGCCCATTCCACAAGGGCTACAGCTATGTCAGTGGTTTTCCAAGCTAGAGTATCCATGAATGACATATGCACAGCAGCAACATGGGCTAACTCACATACCTTTATCACTCATTACAAATTAGATCTGGTCTCCAGGGGCAGGTCATCATTTGGCTCATTGGTGCTTAAGAATACCCTTCCTTAGTCCAGCCAGGAAACAAGGTAGCTGGGGACTCTGTCCCATCCTTTGAGGATAAAATGAAAATTGACAATTTCAGATAAAGAAGTTATGTACTTACCATAATGTTCTGTCTGAGTTGTTTATTTTCATGTTTATGTTTCCTCAACTCCCATTTCTCCATCCCCTGCCTAAGAATGGGTGATTCCTTCCTCATCTCAATATAACTGATTATTTTTGTCAGCATACTAAATCTGAGGTAATATACCAGATGCATTGTCGGTAGAGGAGAAGCTCAAAAGTTTTTGGTTACCATGAGCTTTAGCAAGAGGCTGAGTCAGTTCTGAGGATACATGAAAATCGACAACCCAGATGGAACATTATGGTGAATACAACTTCTTTTTCTCTTACGAGGGAAGATTTTTTTCAATCCTGACCATAAAAACATAGATTCATCTGTCAAAGGTTATATGTGACTCTGCTGTTAGAAACTCTGCAATTTAATAGAGTGCTGATATTTCTGAAGAAGTCCTACAACATTGTAGGACGAAAAGCATGTTTTAATTAGTGCATTTAAAGTAATAAATCGGCAGTAGTTTCACCGCTTGGTTTCCTGGCGTTTCCTTTACAACTCTGCAATGCTTTTTCTATTTGAGTCAACATTCTTAGCAATGTAGTATATTGCTTGCTTGCTTCTTTACTTTTCATTCTTTCCACATGTGACACATGCATTCTCTCAAGTGTTTGTGTTTGCAGTTGACTGGGAACTATTTTCAATTTTAAATATTAATAAGAAAAAAAAATCTTTTGTGATGATTTTATTTTTTGCATTTTTTTTGCTCGAGATAGCCTTTCATTGCAACTTTTTTCAGTAACTGCTTTGCTAAAACAGGGTCAGTACATCTCTCAAATTATTTTACATTTTCTTTTGTTATATGTAACTGGTTGTGATGCTGCCAGCCAAGCTATCTGGAATTTTGTAAATAATCATATGTCATTTGTAAATATTAATATGATTCATATGCTAGTTTTACAAATGTAAGACAACTATATGTTATGTGTATATTAAACTACTAGTGCAGAAGTGTATATTAAACTGTATGCTATGTACTGAGGTTCAAGAATGTAACCCCAGTGTACCCTACTGGAAAAGAACAGAAATGTATATAAACTATATACCTGTGCAAATGTATGTTTTAATAGTAGAAGCTGCAATATACAGAGTTAACTTCCAAAATGTCAAGAAAATAAGTTGAAATTAAAAGTGCTTTATGATGTGCTATAAAAAGTAATTTCAGTACAGCAAGTAGATACAATGTCTAGAGCTAGAAGTGTCTTTCTATTGTCTTGGAGATAAGTAATTACTAGGTCTAAAATGTAAAAGTATTTAATTGTTTTACGACTTCCAGTTCTACACAAACATCTCAGAGATAGGTATTTTTCACAGAGAACTGTTAAATTGTGTTGTTTCTTTTAGCCTGGGAACTGAAGGCAGGTGACAAAGAGTGATGTCATCCGAGCTAACCCAGCAGTAATGTTGATTATTAATTTAAGAACTCTCTCAGAGAAAGTCTGTGCATTTTGTATCTTATCTTGGATCTAGAAACATCCATTCTGCACTCATCATCAGCACTACATTTGCCTTGCTCTGTAAGTAAGTTATTTAGGGCATAGTGTCATTTAGATATAGGTAGGAATATATTAAAGATTAGTTTAGATATTTTCTGTATTTATTTGACACTGTCCTGCAATGTTGTTTTAAAATATCTCCTGTGATTCTGATCTCTGTAGTTACTGTGTTGTTTGAGTATTGTCTTGTTCTTTTATTATTTATTATTAAATATATTTAAACCTTTTAATTGTGGCTGGTTTGTTTAGAGATATTTAAGTTCTGGGAGTACTTGCATATGTATTTGGCGAAACTGTACAGGCCATTCCTAAATAGCCTTGAAAGTCTTTGTCACACTTACCATTTGGATAATAGTAACATTACACAGTAGGATTGGACACCATTTGGTAAGGGCCTTATAGTAGCTAATAAGTAAGGGTGGCTGGTGGCAGCTAGTACTACCTTATAGTCTGGGCAGAAGGGGGTATAACTAGTAAACCTGTCCCAGCCTTTCCCAGGTGTGTGTGTTTGTATATCAATCAAATCTCAAAGTGTGTGTGTGTCAGCTACTTGGGTTGGGACACGAAGCACTGGTTGGACAGTGGGAGTGCTGGAGGTTTTGGCTTAGCCACTCAGCTGAGATTTCAACCCTATAGCTGTGCCAGTGGGGAGTCTTATTGGGGATCTGGAGAAAGAGGGAGAAACCAGCCCCAGACTGACTGTGACCTCTATGTGTTCTTAAGGGAAATTGTACTTTGCTGTGTGTGTGTACTTGTAATCCTCCCAATGTGTACATCCCTCCTCGATTACTGGGCCAGTGCAGGGACGTAACACTGGTGTTACCTAATCTCTAATTCTACTTCTAGTAATTACTGAACACATCATCATTGTTTAGTTCCTTGTCTAGTATGTATTTTAGTTTCAAATAATATCTCTGTACATTATGCAACATCCTCTGCAACCTCAGAGCTGCAATACGCTTTGTAACTTTATGGTCTATTTTCACCTTGACTTTTACTTAAATGTACTCATAGAATTCACCCCATCTATGCACAGTAACTTTCTATCTGCACATATCTGTTCTGTGCAACATTAATTCTTGATTCAGAAGCAACTGGTACATTATCCAGAAGGATCACTGCTCCTACACCCCAGTCGTTTCTTGTTCATAGCTCAATACCCAGAGTATATCTTATTCCAGTAACATTCTTAGAAGCACATTTATCTCAGAGTATTAGGAAAAAAATTTGCAAGATACTGCATCATTTTTAGAAATCTCTAATTCATGTTTGTCTTACCATTTTAGCATGTGCACATGTGTTTCTTTATAATAGGCTTCAGTTCCTTTGACTTTAGAATGCACCCCCTATATTTTAGGCTTGTCACCATTATTTATATGTGATTGTACTTCATTTCAAATTATTTTGATGTAATCAATCATCTATTCAGCAGCTGTATCTGTCTCAAGTTATTGTTTTGTCTGTTGCCACACTAATAGATCATTAGGTATGTTTACACCACCTTCTATACTTTCATCTACCTAGGCAACATCTCTAATGCTGTGGAAATATTAAAAGGAATTCTGGGAAATATATGCCTTCCTAAAGGAAATTAAGTACACAATTTTGTGCTTTCTTTCTCTCACTTTAGGCACCCCAATCTCAGGTTTACATCCATTATTTAAATAATTAAGCATTTAGCAGACTTGATACCACTTCCTCAACTGTAAGCAATGGATGGTGCTCTATTTTAATCACTTTATTCATACCATGCATATCAATGTAAATGGAAATATCTTGTTTCACAACAGCAAACTAATTATCTATTCTGTTGGATGACACAAACCTTCCACTCATTTCAATTCCTGTTAACATAGCATCAGGATTTATTTGTGTGTGATATTTTCTTTGCAACCTTCTTAAGACTCTAAACAAATCAGCATAGTTGTGAAGGATATTATCACCATGATACTACTTGGTACTCGGATATCTCTACAGCTGTTGGCTGTTCTTGAATGTAACATTTTTTTTACCTTCACATTGGGAACTGTTTTTACTTTTTGTAGTTTATCACAAACAAAACAATCTAGAGCATTTGAAAAATTCACTTCTTTAAATGCAACAGTTTGAAAAAAGAAACTCCTCATTTTATATGTACCTCAGTATTATTGGCCCAATGGCCATACTTAAAGCCCTAAATATATGAATATTATAAGCACAGATGTTTGTTTCTACACCTTTTAGCCTCTGAGATTTAAAAGTATTTCCAGACATACTAAACCATCCTTCATCTATGCCAGTGTCAGACTTTACCATATCACATCATTCTACTTTTATGGTACCATTGAATAGATAATTTTAATTTCTCTGTCCAACAACATAATCATTTTGAACATATTTGTCATGTCATTCCTTTTATACATTTTAGAAAATTATTTTTTATACCATAGCTTCTACAAAACTGGTAAAAGCCAGTACACTTCTTTCTCTCAAGGTTATAGTGATGTTTAAACTGCGCCATACCTTATATGCACTGTTTCAGATCACCATTACTGTAACACTGCATTCTTTATCCAATGTATTCATTTACATCATTTATTTATCGTTGTTTACCAGGAAAATCTGACTGGAATAAAACCCTTTTTCAACAGAGACCCGGGGAGGTTTTGCATTTTTCACTACTTTATTTGAATCACTTTTTATTTTACCCACTTACCATGCCTCATTCACTTTTTTAACTGGGTACTTGTAATTTTAGATATAGAGATACTTGTAATTTTACTTGTTCTACATTTATCTGCAACATGTGATGAGATCCGCTTTTCTTAGTAGCCTGACTTTTGTTTGTTTGTTCATTTCTGATATCATAATCTGTTTTATCTCTTATTGATAAATCACGTGAGACACAAATTTCATTCTTTGACTGGATTCTATACCTGAGTAGCATAACATTTATATAGCATCTGCAGGACACTGTGCCCTTCTGAAGAACACATATGAAAGAGTTAGCAGTGTTTTTATAGGCTTTCTGTAACTGCTTAATATCTGCATAACTGCTGATAATTTGTCTTTTCTTCATGAAAAGTAAAAGTGCAAACTACCATCACAGTTCCTTCTCATTTTCCCTAGCATATGTATAAATGTCATATTGTGTATCTTTCAAGTTTTTCAGCTATTCTACTTGAACCAAGGGAAAATAAATCAAATTTCTGGATCCAGCATTTACATTTTTCTGCTATGTTGTTCCACAATGAGGTAATTCCTTGTGAATGCAGTTGGGCTAGTTGCCTAACCTCAAAATATAGTACATTAAGTGCATACATTCTCTAAAACAAATCTATTTCTTCACCTTTACAAACATATGTCTTTACCGCAGATGTCATATAACCTTGGCAAAATGCCTAGTAAACAGCACATAAACTGTGGATGAGATTTAGCAACTCCAGGTGTTGTTCATATGGCTTTCCTTTCATTATCAGGATGACCCTATTGCCTTCCCCTTGATCCTTTACAGTTATCTCATCCTTCCCTTGTATTATCTCCAAAGCTACATATAGTATTCTAAATGCGGTGTCACTGCTATGCAAAAGAGTGGGACTATGAGCATAATTTTTTTATACATCACAGATACAGCCCAATAATTTGTTGACTCTTACTGCTGTTAGGTGTGATGATCATTTTAGGTCATTTTCAGCCACTGTTTCCCCCATTTAGGACCCTCTATCTCACAGGTGGCCTTCAGCTTCTATGCAGAAAATGTAGATCCCTGCACTAACCTGCATTCAACCTCAGTTATAACCTCTTGGCCATGTTAAGAGGACTTCTAATTACATTTTCAAGGTTTTATTATCTATAGTTATGGCATCATTTTTTGTGTTATCTGCAAATAAGTTCAACTTGTTAGTCACCCTCTAGCTTATTGATTATATATGTTGAGCAGTTAGGTCCCCAGTGCTAGCCCTCATGGTACCACCGATCATCGTATTTACCCCTGACAACCTCTTCTTAACCATCACCTTCTGATTATTTATTTGTTTATTTTTTTGCAGCCAGACTAAAAACTAATTTTGTGTCTCTGCTTTAGTCCTGCTCCTTTCAGTTTACTGAATACTTTATGATGTGGTGTCAAGTCAAAGGCTTCACTTCAGTCCAGATAGACCACATCACTCCTTCATCCAGCTGTATTGTTATCCAGTAATAGAACTTCAGGAATTTTGACTGGTAGCTTATCTAGCCAGTGAAGCAGTGTTTTTGGGTCCTGAACGTGACTGTTAAAGTCTGAAGTCCTTTTCTCAGCATCCTGTCCATCATGATCTTGGTAAATGATTAACTTGCTTCTTGTTGACTGGACTGACTGTGCTACATTCTTTGAACAAGGGCAAAACTGAAGCTATTTTCCTGTCATTAAATACTTCCCTGCTGACCGACATCTATTAAAGACTTTTGAAAGTGATTCTGCCATGGTACTTGCCAAGTGTTTCAGTAGTCTGACTGGTATCCTTTAAGGCTTTGTGCTTTCCCTCCTCAGACTAACAAGTTACCTTTCTATTCTATCCCTTCCTACTGGCATATCTCTCTATGTCTCGTTTCCCTGTTCCTTTCACTATCAGCATGGTACCCTTCCTATTTTTCCTTTTGTGAATACAAAGACAAAATGCTCATTCTATACTTCAGCAATATCCTAGTCATCCTTTATTTGTTGATTGGTTCATTCATTTCAATCTGTCTACCAAGTAGGTGGGCTGGTTAACTGACCCTTTCAGCAGAGACTGGGGTACAGAGAGAGACAAATTACAGTAAACTAAGGCCAAGCAAGATGAATTACATTATGGTATGAAAAGAGAGAAAACAGAAACATTGCAAACATGCTATGAAAACATATACTTCTTAGTTAATATATACCGTTTTTAATATATACAGTTATACAAGAGTGCAGCTCTTTGAATTCAATGCTCTGTGTTTTAACCTGTATCACAAAAGCATGAGTATTTGGCTTCTTCAAAGAGGGTGCATTTTAAAGATGTTCTGAATGCTTTCTACAGTACTGTTGCAGTCATCATCATCGACACCACCCTCCACTCCTATAAAATTGTCAAACTCTGGAATACCCTCCATCAACCAATAGCTAAAAACCCTAGCATTCGGGACTTCAAACATCTCCTCAAGGAACATCTAACTAAACACTGGCTCTGCTTCTGCCACACCCCCGGCTAGGCCACCCACCTCCCCTATCATCACCCTTTCTGCACCCCTTTTTTCTCCTTTCATCACACTCTCATCACCCTTTCTATTTCACCCTAATCCAGCTCTTTCTCACATCTACAACTATCTGCTTTTGCTAACTAGATTCAGCCCTCTATCTCAGTTAGCATTGGAAACACAATCTTCTGCATTGTCTTACACCTACAGTGCTTTTGTATTACACTGTACTCACTACCACACATACTGTAAATACTCTTCTCAAACTGTTCCACTTAAGTTATATTTGTGAATTGTAGCTATCTAGTTATTACTATACTGATTTTTTTTCTGTGTTCAATGTTAATAACATATATATGTATGTCAATATTGTTCAAGAATGTTAACATGTAGTAGCTATGTATATGTATGTATGGAGCTTTTCTCCCCAGGCCTCCACTGAAAATGCAGCTCATGCCCAGTCGGACATTACCCAGTAAACAAATGAAATAAGTAAATAAATTATTATTTGATAAGTGGCTGCACAGTGCAGGTCCTGTTCTAGAGAAGGTTTTGTTTCTTATGGCGATGGTTTGAATTTGGGTCTAGAAAGGGTAAGCACGTTCTACTGATTGTTTCTAAGTGAGTACTTTTCGTCTTTCAGAGGTAGTTTCTTTTCAGATGAGAACAGTATCCTGTTCTAAGAATTTTGAATATTTGTACTTGTAGGAGGAATGTGGCTCTACCTGGTATTGAGAACCAGTGCACTGACTGAAGTACTTCACAACAGTGGATTCTTTGGTCAGCTAGGAGTCCAAAGTTAC
>NC_056739.1:413236906-413354406 GCF_019279795.1 Protopterus annectens
CGGTTGATGGCCTCCTTTTGTGCAAGGGGATTACTATTGCTGTCCTCCACTCTGCTGGAACAAAGCCATTTCTCAGGCTATGGTCAAAGAAGGCACCAAGTGGGTCCACTAGGTCCTGTTTTAGATTGCTTAGTAAGCAACCTGATATGTTTTCTGGTCCCACTGAGGCCATGTTTTTTTGGCCTTGGAAAGTGAAGATATTACCTGATCTCTAGAGATAATAGGCAGAGGACTGGTGTCAGGTAGGCTTTGGGGTATAGCTGGTGGGGACAGGGGTTGACATTTGTGCCAAATCTGTCAGCTAGCAGGTTGGCAATTTTCTTTGGTATAGTATAAATTATACCATCCACTATCAGTTCAGCACATAGCTGGGTGTTCCTTTTAGATTTCATACTTAGTTAAATAATGCCTTATGATTATCCTTAGGCAGGGATGCTATTTTAGCTAGGTAATTAGCTTAAGTGGACTTGACAAGATTTCTGATTTGCTTGTTCAAGCTGTAGAGGGAATTCTTTCTCTGCTGAGTCAGTTCCCTCTTTTTAGACATCATTGTCTTCCTCTTGCTAAATAAGCTGTTATACATAAGGTCCACCAGGGTGGCTTGTTTTTTTGGAAGGACCTAGTTTTGATCTGGTCAGGCACAGCCAAGTCTATACAGTTGATTAAATGTTTATACAGGGTGTTTTTGTACACCTCTGCATAAGAGTTATTGTTGTCTGTAATTGAAGGGGGTTTGAAACTTTTTATACTTTCACTTAGTAGGATGTAGTTTGCTTTGGAAAAATGTTTTAGCTTTTTTTTGGTCCTGTGGGGATGTCAGGTCCAATATTTATGTCGAACAAGACTGGTATATGGTCCAACCATACCAGGTTGGGTATCACATGGGGGGGTGCAGTGAGCCCCATGTTGATGAGCACTATGTCTAGGACATTTGAACCACTTGTGGGGTTGCAGACTATCTGGTTCAGAGCATTTGTATGACAAAGTCCAGGAACCTCTGGGCGAGCATGTTTATGCTTGTGTATGTCACCCAGTCAATGGAAGGATAGTTGAAATCTCCCATTACCAAGGTGTTTGGCTGTATAGCAGGTGACTCCAGTAAGTCCAGATAAGTGATGTGCTTTTCTTGATTAATGTTGAGGGGCCTATCGTTAGCATGATGTGGTAGGGTATCAATATGTGTGCACACCTTTAAGAAGCTTTCTAGGGGTTTGCACAAGTGTATAAATACTGAGCACGTGCGAGCCTGACTGCCATTTTGTAAACTGTTGAGATATAAGCATGTATGTCTGTGTAGTCTGTCTGTTAACCAGTTTGTTTACATTTTGTAATGCTGCTATTCATCTTGAAGTGTTTCTATGTAATGAATGAAGTCTTTCCATGTGCAATGGAGCAAATTTTTTCTGGGTATCCGTGTGCTATTATAGTAGATAATATTCTAGTAGGAGGTAATGGTGAAGCTGAGCATGACAGAAACCTCAAGAAAGTTCTGGAAAGAGCATGTGAGTTGAATCTTAAGCTGAATCCTTAAAAGTGCAAGTTCAAGCTACAAGAAGTTAATTATATTAGTCATTTATTTACCAGTTCAGGCTTACAACCAGACCCTTCAAAGCAAACAGCAATTCTCGAGATGCCAGCTCCAGACAATGTTCAAGCCCTACAACGTTTTCTTGGCATGGTTAACTAGGCAAGTTCATTCCAGACTTAAGCCATTTAGCAGCACCAATTAGAGAACTGACACATAAAGATGTATCCTGGTCATGGTTGGAACAGCACCAGAGAACATTTGATGTTCTGAAACAGAAAATTGCCAATCCCCCAACTCTCAGATGCAATGTTTACAAACCAGTTACTCTTTCTTGTGATGCTTCGAAATTTGGTCTTGGTGCAGTTATTCTTCGAGAGGGTCAACCTGTTGCCTTTGCATCCAGGTCACTAACCCAAACTGAAATGCAGTATGCTCAGACAGAGAAAGATCTCTTGGCAATTGGGTTTGCATGTTCAAAGTTCCACGATTATGTTTATGGTAGACCTATCCAGATTGAAACACACCACCAACCTCTAGTCACTATTTTGAGAATGCCTATGCATACCACTCCTGCCAGATTGCAACGCATGATGCTCAAATTGCAAAAGTATCATTTCAATCTTGTCTACACAAAAGGCAAACTTTTTTATCTTGCTGATACTTTATCCAGGTCACCCAGAAATACCACTGAACAGCATGAAAATGAGACTCTTGATTTTGAAGTCATGGAAGTGAGAAATGTTTCTTCCACATGTCTTGATGACCTTTGAAGTCATACAGTCACAGATCCAGTTCTTCAGAAGCTCAACCACTTTATCAGTTGGGGATGGCTGTCAAAGCAATCTTGTTTACCAGTGGAAGTGCAACCATATTTTCCTTACAGAGATGAGATTTTGTCAGACAATGTTATCATCATGAAAGGTTCAAAAGTAATAGTTTCAAAATCCTTATAACAAGAGTACATTACCTTCTTGCAGTGTGGCCACCCCAGAACTGATTCTATAAAAAGAAGGGCAAGAGGACTAGTATTTTGGCTTCCTATGTCAAGGGATATTGAGAGAATACTTTCTTCTTGTTCTTTATGTAATAGTACTAAGCCATATCAACAGAAAGAACCACTTCACCTAAACCAGATTCCTGAACTACCTTGGTCGACAGTAGCTACAGAAATTTTCAAGTGGAATGCTCAACATACTTGGTGTTAGTAGACTCTTATTCAAATTAGTTTGAGATTGACCTACTTCCTAATCTAATTATTTATTTCAAGATCTACTTCCTAATCTAGCGTCCAGTACTGTCATTAGTAAGATGAAGCATCATTTTGCGGTTCATGGTAGCCTGCACAAAATTATTTCTGAGAATGGTACACAGTTTACAAGACAGCAGTGCAAAAAGTTTGCTGAGAATTGGGACTTTATTGATGTTATGAGTAGTCCTGACTACCTGCAGTCAACAATCCAGACATCAAACAGGTTGTCAGTACACACACTTCACCTCTCACACAAAATAAGGACATGAGACATAAACCCACATATGCGGAGGTGCTCACTTGAAGCCTACCAAAAGATTGGAGACCTCCCAAACGTAAACCACTTGCACACACTACAATACATACAGAAACCACTGCACATGATGACACACACATAGCAGTGTCTCAGCAAATAAGCCCCTAAGGCAAAACACCTCAAATCCTAATGTTTTGGTCATAGGTGACTCCATAGTGAGACACACAGATGTTCTCTTCACCAGGCCAGACAAGGAGAGAGTCACAGTCAGCTGCCTGTCAGGTTCCAGGATCTGGCAAATCATGCATGCACATAGGTCACTCAACAAGCACTGTTATAACTGTGTCATAGTCCATGTTGGTGTGAATGACATGAGATGCACCTCGCTGGACTGTATGAAGAGAGACATGACTGAACTCTGATTATTTGTCCCAGGTAGGTATTACCCGAACCCTAAGCAGCATTATACCTTCACCCAGGATGATGCCACAATATAAACAAAAAATGATTAACTTCAATAATTGGCTTAGCTTCTGGTGTCAGTCCAGGGGAGTTCAGTATCTGTCAGCCTGTGAAGACATGGTCGACAAGCCATGCTGCTTTGCCAGAGATGGTCTGCACCTGTCTCCTCTAGGCTTTTGGATACTGGGCAAAGTCGCTTGCCTCCCCCATAGTGCCTTTTTAGGTAATGTCAAAACAACAAAGTCCTCTTGTGACAAACTCAAGTTTCTGCTGCTTAATGCTTGGAGTCTAAACAAGAAACTTCACTCCCTGGAAGCACTCCTCACCTTGGAAGATGCTGATGTCTCTGCAGTCACACAGACATGGTTCAAAGCCATGGAGAGCACCCTGGCTGTGCACGGCTGCAACACCTTCCACATGTTCAGACCTCAAAATGAGTGTGAAAAAAACAAAGGTGGAGGTGTATCATTAAAGTCGAGTACACCTCATAACTGGTTAAGCAGTATGACTCTCTCAAACTCCTCCATGTCCAATTAACTATAGGCAAAATACTGTCACTCGTCTTGTTTCCCATTAAAGATGAACAGATGGGTAGTTTGTTTATATGCTTTATTACATAGAAACACTTCAGGATGGATAGCAGCATTACAAAAGATAAACAAACTGATTAACAGACAGACTACATAGACATACATGCTTACATCTCAACAGTTAATTACAAAATGGCAGTCAGGCTTGCAGGTGCTCAGTATTTATGCACTTGTGCAAGCACCTAAAAAGCTTCTTAAAGCTGTACACACATATTGATCTACATCCTACCTCTAAAATAGATTACCCTCAATGAAATGCCATTGGAATAAGAATGCAATAATACAGACATTAGAAACAAACACAATGTTCATGTCCAAGATGCTGTGTATCTGTAACATGGTCTGGAAATTCAACCTGATCTAATAATATAATAATCACAACTGGGTTTAGCAATAGGGACAGTCTTCGGTGAATAACTTATATCAGGAACTTTGGGATTCATCTCAGGAACAGGGATATCTACTGGAATGTCCTCTGGAACTGGAATGCTGGATAACTCACTCCGAGATATAGACTCTTTCTCACAGTTTTGATACTACAATGCAGGGTTGGACATCAGGATCAAATGTTTTCCAATTCCGCCTAAATTCTGCTCCTTGTGATTCCACAATGTATGATCTCGACTCTGGATAGACTCTTTTCATGACACCAATCCGATCAAAACCTTTGGACATCTGCATCCTCACGGTCTCCCCTTCTCGTAATGGACTGAGTGGATTGCTGGTCCTATCGTAAAAGAACTTCTGGGCTAAGTGCTTCTTTAACAGATTGGCTTCACTGATCTGTTGTTCTTGACAAATGGAACCAGTAATGAACTACTAACTGGTATTGTGGTTCTGGTTTGTCTGAACAGAAGTCTCTGTGCAGGTGAACCAAGATGTTTATCAAGAGGAATATTTCTGAGATTCAAGAGATTAAGGAAAACATCACTATTATCTTGTTTCAACTTCTCGGGTAACTGTTACGCACTTTGAACTGCACGTTCAAAGAACTGATTCCAATTTCATAGTGTAGTTACATCTCTCACAAAAGGTATTTGTTTAAGAAGTAAGTGGTTGTCAGTATACATGAGGCAATTACTACATTGCCTCAGGATACCCATGTCAATTAGGCTGGCCAGAGATGATAGAAAACTCCCCATCCATTATGGCAGGTTTTTAACTTATGTACCGTCAGGGAAGGGAGTGAGCTAGTTAGACCAGTTTTTGAGCTAGGACTAACAAAGGTAATATTCTACTGAAGGCTAGGGATGATAAGTGTGGCAATACTGTTCAGTGCACAGCTGAGTTGCCCATAGTGCAGCAGGGAAGCTTGGGAGGGCTCCACTGATAGATGTCTACAGAAATATTATGTTTCAAGGTGTTTGCATCTACACAGGGCATTGCTAACCCCCCCGCCCCAAAACACACACACTGTGCGATAACCAGCAATACACAAACACAAGGTTTATATACAGGTGAAAATAAACACCTTTAAGCTAATCTACCAATAGGAAAGCATACAATGAACCTTCCTCCAGCAATCCCCAACTCAGACAAGGCTGGCTCTACACTGTTCTGCCACAAGAGTGCAGGGGAGTCATTCTTAATGTAAGATGGCTGGTTTAGCACTCAAGTATGTCAACAACAGGCTAGATTCAGCAGATCTAGGATCTATTTTAGCAGATCTATCTAGGGATACAATAGACTTAAAATCAAATGCAGAGAATTTTGCAGTCATAATCAGTAACATGCAGACATAATGCATATTAAATGTGTATATTATATATAGATGGGTCTACTTCAGAATGTCGACCGTTCAGAATGCTGACTTTCATATGGCTGACACCATATGATCGACATTCCGAAAGACTGACATCCTAAAATAGCACCAGTTACCTACCTGTAAACACAGTAAAACTGTGTTATGCAGGGGGGGGGGCAAGCCCCCCTGCACCCTCCACATCCCCTGCACTTAAATATTCTCACTCTGAGATTGCACTACAGTGCAGGAAAGGGGAATCTCCCAGTCCCGCACTGTAGCAGGATCTCCGTTACCATTTGTCGGCCTTTCAAATGTTCACTCATATGGTGTCGGCCATATGAATTTCGAACATTTGAAAGTTTGAACAAATGAAGGACTCCCATATTGCAATCTCTAAGAGCAAATGCTCTTACAAGCTTGTTTTTCAGCCTTTAGACTGCTTTACATGCAAGACTGATGTACAGCCAGGTCTGAGAATTTGCCCTTACCTTGCTCTTGTATGATCTCAGAGCTGGTATATATAATTTGCTGAGAGATGTGAGAGGTGAAGAGGGGATTGCTGTCCTGCAAACATTTTATTTTTGCTTTTCAATATCTTTAGATTTTATCTAAAAAAATCACTATTTTTGTATTTACATATTTGAGCATTACCTCAATGATGAGATGAACATATGTCTGTGTTTAAATTTTTATTTTGATTTGGACTTCTGTTATCATTTTTCTCATTACATATGTCTGAATATTAAGCTTGAAACCCAGAAGAAAAATGCTATGATTGTGGCAGAACAGAATGTAAATCAACCTCTCCTTTCATTTACCCCTCTGATGCTGCCAATGATGGACTGAAACTAAATGCCAAAAAAAATGCATTATTGTATCCTTTCGAAAGTCATCTTTCCCAAGAAACTACAACATTAACACTATAACCCTGAGAGTAGACCCAGTTGTTCAGGATTTGGGAATTTACGTGGACAGTGACCTAACTTTTGATCACACGTGTCCATTGACACAAGAAAGTATGTGTATATTGTGCAGCTTATGAACAAAGGGATTATGTTTACATCTAGGGATGTCATTATCTTCCTTTAATCTGCTCTCATTAGGCCATCATTGAATATAATATCTCCTTGGGCACGTATCTGTCCAGACACATGCAACAACTGGAATGTCCACATGCATACCTTATTAAAAGGATACAAGTCCTAAACAACATGTCCTAAATGGACTGACTGTAAGCCTTGTTACTGTACTCTGTATCTGACAGACTGCTAAGAGGTCACATGTGTCTAGTATACAAAGCATTCTCCGACCCAGTATTAATGGATTTACTTCACATCAGCAAGTCAAATAGCACCATAAATAATATGTCTAGGGATATAAACCTCTTCTGCAACATTAACAGGACAATTTGGAGACTCACAGAGGACACCTACTCCAAAATAGACTCCCCATTCACATAAAACAAAGTTCATGCCTATCCATATTCAAGTGCACCATGGATCTATGGATGGGAAACAGAAAATGTACCCTTGACTGCCCCCTGTACTACTACTGGACAGAGGCAGCTCCTAAATGAGTTATCCCATACATTTGTCCCATCAAATTATCTATGATATGATACCAGTTATTCTCATTAGAGTTAACATATAATTATCGACCAAGAGATGGCTAAGGCCAGTCTTTAACCAAATGTGATAGGTTAATTTGTGCACAAAAAGGGACAAAGGCTAGACTTAAAATGGCCTCAAGAGCAGCTAGCCTGGTATGTACTTATGAACCTATAAAAAGGCACAAGTAAAATTAGTTTCTTAGAGATTCATATGTGCTAAATTCAGTAAAGAGAAACCACCATTGTTACAGGAATATGTGTACCAGGTAGAAATAACCTGGTTCTAATGCAATAAAAATCAATCTTTTTGTAATTGTGCTGGCTTTGGTCAAAAGGCTGCATATGTGAGATTAAAAACTAGGAAACAGTCCCAACATGTATAACTCATAAGAGCAATCAGCTTTATATTGTGTAATATGATTAAAAAACACAGATATTTTCTACCATGCAAATGCTGCGGAACATGACCACCAAACATGAAACCTAGAGCCTGACTACCCATATCCATTTCAGCATAGTTTCTAACTTTGACCATCCTATTATCTAAGAAAACAGATATGCGCTGTGTAAGATTTGTTGTTGAATTACATTATTTTGAAAGGACTTATGATAGTAATTATTCTTCTTCCATAGGGCTTCCAAACCAACAATATCTTGTGGAGCTGTTGTTTGAGTATTCCATCTGGTTATGACCATCTAGCAGGAGCTGTTCAATATAGTCCTATGCAATTGATCACTTTGGCTAAAATCTTTTTATCTTTAAGTAACACCTCCACCGAGAAATTAAATTTCTGGAGCAACTGAAGGATATTCTTGACTCTCCTTAATGTCATAGTGGGCTCAATGAGTCATGAGAAATCAAACCAGACTGCAACTCTATTGAAGTTACAACTGAAAAGTCTGGAGAAAAGTACTCTAACAAGAGCTCTCCTGTTCAGTATCCACTTGATAAAATTAGGTAACCTGATGAAGGTACTTGTTGCCATAATAAAGAAATGTAGGAGAAGAAGAATAAAATGTGTTTGTGTGTGTGTGTGTGTGTGTGTGTGTGTGTGTGTGTGTGTGTGTGTGTGTGTGTGTGTGTGTGTGTGTGTGTCTCTCTCTCTCTCTCTTTATATATATATATATATATATATATATATATATTTTTTTTTTTTTTTTAACCATAAACTATATAGCCTTGAGATGAAGGTCTTTATCACATGGCCTGTCTAATGATTCATACCTGTTAGATAAATAGGTCTGTCAGACACTGTTGCATAAATTACATCAGAAAGTATCTGTGTTACTATTTCAGCTTTAGTAATTTATTTATAAATGAACAAACACTGACAACTCATGATCATTTATATTGTAGCATAGTCTCTTTGAAAGCATTCTCATTAAGACCCATGCATTTCTAGGTGTTTCTCCTGTCCATATAAATTTAGTCCAAATTCTATTGACTTCATCGTAATAAAGTTCTTGGGGGAAGGCATAAGTAGATTTTGTAGTAAAATGGTCCGAATTTATTACATTTTTAATTTAAAAATGTATTCTGCCTGTACAAAAAAAGATTTAGTTTAAGCCATGTAGATGCAGTAGGGTTCATCTGCTCATACATTTTCTTCATCTATGATATTGTAATATGTAATATACCAGTAGCACAACTCTACTCCAAACTTAATATTTTGAATATATATAATAAGTGACCCGTCTAAGACTACATGCCCTTGTGGAATACTACACAGGTCAGAATTTACTCGAATCTTATTTAGTTTCAGATAAATCACGACCATACCAGTTCCTCTACCCCTTCTAGTTGTTCTGAAACTTTTAATTGCTTTGTAGTAACTTTCAGATTCTCACACCAATGTTGATCAAACCTCTGTGCCAGATAAACTCTGATCCATGTTGAACTGTAATGATACTGACCACACGCAGTTTCACATGCCAAGAGCAGCAATTTACCATCTTTATGCAAGCAAATTACTTCATCCCCCTGCATTTTGAAAGTTATGTTTTTTGCTAGACTGCTTACCTTGAAATATTTGACCCTGCTTGGTCAGTACAGCTGCTCCAACTGGAAAGTTACTGTATGGGCAATAAGCTAAGGTCTTTGCCTCCTGACATTTCTTCACTAGTTCCTTTATGACACCATCGTCTGTAACACAGAAATATAAAAAAACCTAAAATGAACTTGGGAGAAAGGTGTTTTTAAGATAAGAATTTTTGGAAAATATTATTGGTACAATAAATGTACAAAGTGTCATATGGATGCATACCATACTCAATCAGAAAGCAAAGACATTTAATTTAGATGTTCAGCTATGTCTAGTGGTTACACTGTCTTAAGCTTGAATGTGTAACACGAGACCATTTCCGTCCCCACTACATCATTTATAGTATCTTTACCAAACAGATAACTATCTTTCTATCACACGCATTAATTTTCCTAGTTGAAGACATTTTGCTTTTTTAAATGTTTGAACAATTTTTGACATAACCATACATTTTGAAGTTCCAAAACCTGGTATTTTCACAAACCCACTCCCTTAAGAAAACTCTGTTTACTTCTTTTTATCTATTTTTGTCAAGCAAACTTCTATAGTGTGAACATTTAATTTATTTTGTATTGACCAGGTAAGGCAGACTAATGCACAGTGGATCCTATTGTCCCACAGGTTTATCATCAAAAATGTATAGAAAATAGCATACAGCACAGTAAATATAGTATAGTTCTGTAAGTAAAATTATCGTAACAGTAGATATTTGAATGATCACTGCTGCAGTAGTTTTAGCTATATGGGTTATATCCTGCCAAGGATATAACAGCAGGCCAGCTTCCAAAGTTTCAGGGCACCTTCCACATGCCCATATTGTCAGAGAACTTGAGATGGGCTCACTAAATGGCAAGTTTAGCCACAAAGCCCTTTAGAATGCTCCTGGCAACAGGGAGTGGGAGGCTGAGCCCTGAAAGGACAAACGTAGGAACAACAACAAATACATTTCCACAACCTTGCATAAGAAGCACACCAAAAAAAAAAAAAAAAATTGGGAATGGAGGGAGAATGTAGTTAATGCAGCAGTAATCATTCAAACATCTACTGTTATGACACGTTTATCTGCACAACTGTACTATGTTCATCCTATTGATCACTGCTGCAGTAACCTTAGCTATATGGATAGATTACCCTAGCTAACTACATTTGGAAGATGGAAGGAGAAGAGTCCAGGATCCCCTGGAAACTGGTCATAGCAAAGACTGATCTGGACTTAGAGAAGGAATCAAGCTCATAGCTCTTTGTAAAAGTATGTACAGAGTAACAAGTAGCAGCTTCTAGAATACCTCTAGAATCCACCCCTAAGCCATAGATGATGCTAAGGCCCTGGTAGAGTGGTGTTGACCTGCCTGGAATAGTTCTGTTATGGTGAATACATCATAGGTTCATAGATTAGTACTAAGCTGACTGCAACCATTTGGAAATATTCTGTTTTGGCACAGATTGTCCCTTCTTACCTTTACAAGAAATAAACAATTGATCTGAAGATTTGAAAGATTTAGTTCTTTCAAGATAGCACCTGAGATGCCTCTGGACATCCAAGGTATGGAGTATCTTTTCTCCCTTATTTTTAGGTTCATGAAAGAAAATGGGGGGTAGTTTGGCTTAAAGTAATCTTGGATACTACTTAATGCATACACTTATTTATTTATTTATTTATTTCTTTATTGACATTTGCTGACCGGGAAAGTCCACTTGGTCAGGAACCCATTTTCAGTGGAGGCTTGGGGAGAAAAGCTCCACAGACATAAAATGTTAACACAGTTATTAATATACAGAGTAAGCAGTACAGAAGCAGTACAAAAAGATCCACTGTTATAAGACAGACAGTTATTAGTATATATGAGAAACTGAGACAGAAACAGTGCAAACACTGAAGATATGCAAAGGGGTACTAACATATAAACATTCTAATTACAGGAGACTTATTTACATTTATTCAATTCACGTGAAAGTATTCTATGACCCTTGTATAGTTTAATATATATTATAAAATCTAGAAATTAGACGAGTGTGTCATACTGCTTGACGTTGAAGAGGGAAAAGAAGGATTAGTTCTCAAAGATACCTTATCCTTACGGAAAATGAGATACGGTTGACTCACCATAAGAGCTTGCAACTCAGATGCCCTTCTTGCAGAGGTCGGAACAATTAGTAAAACTGTTTTCCATCTTAAGAACTTCAAGTCAAACAGGTTAACTGGTTCAAAGTGAGCAAATATTAGCTTCTCTAACACAAAATTAAGATCCCAAGCATGGGCCACCAGTTTTCTTGGAAGCCTCTTATGCAAAACCCATTTTAAAAACATTTTGACATGAGACAGCATTTAAAGAGGAGGATCCATGGGCAGACATGCTGAATTGTTTTGATAAATGAACCTTAATAGAGGGATAAGGGAGAACACAGGATACTAATTTACACAAATATTGTAAAACCATAAAACAACTAGCCCTAAATAGGTACTGGTTATGTTCTTGGCACCGATTAGAAAACATTTTTCATCTGCTAATATATGAATTTCTAGTAGCACACTTTCTGAGATCTCATCCAATTTGAATTAGAAATCTGAGGGGAAACAGAAAACTTGTTTCAATCCCTGCATCTTCCTGCTCAGATTCAGGCTTTTGAATTTCTTCAGGAAAATAGGTATCCTTCTCTCTTTTACCAGAATCTATTTTATGAGAAGGCTCAATAGCCTGAATTAAACCATGAACAAGACCTAGTAAACTAATCTTATCCAAAGACATTTTAGAAGGAGTAGTTACATTCTTGTTTTTCTGTTTCATTTTGACAGGAACAATGGAAACCTTCCCTGTTCCCTTTCCCAGCACTGATAAGAGTGGCTCACCCCTGCCCACTGAGGGGATCATCAGTTGCAGAGGATGTGGCTAACCCATGGTCCACAGTGGCTGTAGGTGCTACACCAGAGGGATTTTGGGTAAAAGATGAGTGGTCTTGGGTATAACAAATGGCCACAGTGGAATCACCCACCTATGGCTGAAGCAAATTGCTAGCCTGCTGTGGTGGTAAAAGGTGTTTGCTTAACTTTTTTTTTTTGCTGGAAGTAGGACAGACCATAAGACTTGTAGTCTGTTCCATGGTCAAGCCAAAAACAATGCTTCTTTCCTGGGGAAGACAAGCAGAAAATGCTGGTAAACACTATCAGGCTACAAAAGTTACTTTTTTGACAGAAAAACATAGGAAAAAGCACTTTAAAACACTATGCCAGCCAAGCAAATGTAAAATAAACACAATTTCACTACAGAAAATGTTTTCAGTAACTTTACACCACTTTTAAACTAACAGGAAAAAATCAGTGCTTCATTTAAAAGTGCATTACAGTCTCATGACAGTCCATTAAAACAACACTCCTAGCCTTAAAATAACTTTCCTGAAGAAGAAAGTGATAAAACAGCAAAACAAATAAGAACATGGCAATCCCCCCCTCCCAAAGGGGTCTTGTCTGCCCAAAAACAGAACTGCACAAGACAATTGTCATTCCTTGAAAGACTCAGAAGATAGTACTCATTGGTGACAGCAAACCTCTGAAGTGCTTTGTGCCTAAACTTGTCTTTTAGTCAGCTCAGCTCAAGCTGCTTGACAGCTTAAGTTCATGGAAGATGCCCTAAAACTTTGGTAGCTGGCAGGCTGTTATATCCTTGGCAGGATATAACCCATATTGCTAACCCTACTGTAGCAGTGATCAATATGATGAACATCAAAAGTTACAAAATCAAAAGTGCAGTACAAATAATCAAAACTATAACAAAGCAGAGTAATGCACTGACAATTTTCACACATCAACAAAACTTGAATTCTATTATGCCAGCACAATCACTTCAATATCTGATTTACATAAACTACAAAAGGAGTACCCTGTTATGAAGGCAGGATGTCATACAACTACATGATTCAAAGGAAGGCAGAGTGCAAGACCAAGTTGCATATAGGAGTGTAGAAACATCACTGGGTCACTCTAGTGATCTCTTGTAGCATTTGCACTTGGTGTTTTCCCTCAGTTGTGATTAAAAGTTTGTCTCTAAATTCTAAGGGGGGGGGTATACACATTAGTAATAATTTCCTCCAGATAGCTAGGCCAAGACTAAGAAAGCATGGTTCTCAAGTAGTAATCTGATCTTGGACTTTTGCAGAAAGTTTGTCCTTTGTAAACTAAGGCAAAAATGTGGCAATAGGCTGCAGAGATATGAAATATGCTGGAGGAGTCTAAATGCCAGTAATGCTGTCCACCCACTCATAAAAATATAGCCAACTAATCCAGGGCTAATGTGTTAATGTCCAGTCCCTGGCAAGCAATTCAGGAAAATGATGTGTTATATAGAAATAAATTACATTAAATATTTTATTGCAGCATCAAGTGTGAGCATTTTACATTTTGAACTAAAATAGTACTAAAAACATGAAAACACCTTTAAAAAGTTTGGTGACGTTTTTGGGGTGTTAATTAACTGTTTCACTATCATCTACTGCATTTGTTAAAAGGCCAAGAATGTACATTTGGTTTATTGGTTCTCACACAGTAACTGGACAAGTGTCCCAGGAGACCACAGAGGAACTGAGTCCAATTTTCCAGTTGCCCTAGAATGCTGTCTGGTTAAGTAACTTGCTCAGAGTCACACAAAAGACAAATGGAGGTTGTTGGCATCAAAACTTTTTGTAAGAGTAGCAGTTTGTTAGCAACTCATAGCCTTTATCCTCTGCTCTGTCTGAAATAACCATGTCTTTCAGAATTACAATCCCAAACTTTCACATATCATCCACAGCCCAAACCACAATGGAGAAAAAATGCCACTGAATGTGCTGTTGCTGCTTCTAGCCACTCCACATGAACTTAAACAGGACCAATACTACGAGTTAAAAGTAAGCACAGCTTAGCCACATGAAATAAAAGTTTTTTTGAATATTTAAATGAAGCTGCTGCTTTGGATACTAGGTTGATTAATGTGATAAGGGATTTTATTGAGCTGATTCTGGATAACAATTATATTTTTTCAATGGTATGATTTACAAGCAAAGAACAGGTGTGGCCATGGGTGCAACCTGTGCCCCTATATTTGCAAATATAATTATGGCTTATTGGGTATACTTTTAACTCATAGTATTGGTCCTGTTTAAGTTCATGTGGAGTGGCTAGAAGCAGCAACCACACATTCAGTGGCACTTTTCTCCATTCTGGTTTGGGCTATGGATTAGTTTTGTCACAGTTTAGCTAGTCATTTTTTTATTCAAGTATCTGAAGGTTAACCATTTTATTTATTTTGCATTAATCAGGTGAACAGGCCAACCAAATTCTTGAAGCAGAATGATAAATTAATTTTAGAGTATTTAGCTGTGACACAATATAAGCATGCTTTTTTCTTCTATGTATCTTTCTTACGGAAAAATGTCTATATTGCCTTTATATAGTTGCACTATCATTACTTAAAATTTGCTGATATTTTTATTTGCTATAAATCCAGTTATTTTATTTTTATTTAAGTTGTACGTACCAACTCAGATATTTCAGTTATACCTCACTTGCATTTCTTAATCCTTACATTTTTTCATTCTGCCAGCTGGCAAAGAGCAATTCTAAGCATAAGCCACAAATGACTGGCAGTACTCCAATGCTAAAACTGAGTGGTCCTCAAAGAATTAGAACTGGGATTTGAAGATTAGCCTCATCATGCAGATGTAATCTGAAAATGCGTTAGCAAGTTTATAAAGTATGTGTCTTCAAAAGGCTGTGACTATTTTCTATTAACTCAACAATGTTTTCTCAGTGAGACATTTCTTGGGTACCATTTATTTAATTATTTTATCTATGTAAAGTGCTACCACCTTAACTGAGTATAGTATGGTTTGAAACTCTGTCTTTGCTAGTGATATATCTAGCATCTAACTCCTTTATTCTGGGTCTCCATACAGTAAATAGCCATTATCTCTTTGTATACTAAATTGTGATCATACTGTTTACATTTAACTGCAGACATGAGGTGCTTTTATCTGCTGGCCTTACTTTACAACTAACTGCCCAAAACTTGCCCACCAAACTTCAGTTTCCTATCATATAATGGTACAATACAACTTATTTTGCTTGATATCTTTGTCTTCCTGACTGTACTACTGTGGTTTCAAGCCAAATTCAGTTGTGTGACTGTATAGTCCTCATGCCTGTTTGTTTATATTATCCTACTATACTCCTTAGGGATTTCCAGGACCTTCACTGCTAAAGCTAACCCTTTTGATACGTATGTCACTCTTCTCTTCCTAATTTGTCCCTGTCCTGTCAGGCAGTGTTGGTACTTAACAGATCATGTCTTCTCCTCTATATTACATGCACTTGTTTCTTAGTACTTGCAAGTAAAGTTTTCCCTTCCCACATAAGGTGGGCAGTCGGAATACTCATCAAACTGTATTTTCTCCTTTGCTGTCTTGGCTTCTTTTTATCTAATATACATTACTGCAGCTATTCTTTTATGTACCTTTTTGTCTGACTTACTGACTTTGCACTGTATAATTGTTAACTGTCCAGTTTCTTTCACTCCTCCTCTGCTTCTACCACCCTATTTCTAAGTTGCAGAAATCATCCTTTTTTGTTTCTTATCACACCTGTCCCTCTGTCAGTAATCATGTTCCTCATTCTCACATACCAGGGTTCCTTTTTTCTCACTATTTTCCACTAGAGCAAGAAGTCACAAAATTCTCACCCTTTACTCCCACATCCCACCCACACTAGGTAGGCACTCCGTTTTGCATTGCTGCACTTTGGTATCTCTTCACATGCTTCACCCATTCAAATGTTATTAGCCTTTCTCTATACTTTCTCCTCCTCTTTTAGCTAGTTAGATGCTGCTATAGTTTTGTGTTTGTGCCTTGTTTTTCCATTGTTCCTTTTCTTACTCTGTCTCTTCACATGATCCTCCCTTACTAATTTCCTCACCTAACCTCCCTGTGTATGCCACTCTGTTTACTCTCTGCACAATCTCTCTTAGCCACCCTTCTTACCTTCATGTTATACATAGTAGCCAACCTGATTCTAATCCCGTACTTATGTAGTGGCCAGAGGAAGACTAGAAACTTCTCAAACACGAAAATCCACTCTAGCTAAAATATTTTTATGCAGCTCTGTAAAGCCCAGCCCTGACCTCACCTCACTGCAATGCTCCTTCCCATCCTCAGGTTTTGCCTTCCAGAGGATCAAAACCAAGCATGGAATTTCTCTTGAGTTTACAAACACATTTGATCTGTTAGTAGACTGGCTCCAAGATTACCATCTTGATATTGTGCCAGTTTTTGATTCCTTGCTGAATCTGGACAGAGACATTCTATTTACCAGTTCACCAGACTGGGCAGATATCACACATTTAGGAGAGACAGGCTTGGGATCAATAAATGTAGTAGGGTCCCTCTGCTGGTCTTTAGTTGTTTTCTCTTTGCTCTAGTATCTCACATTTACAACATAGAACAAAACTAGTACTTGTTAAGTACATAATTGGTGTGCATAGGAAACCAAACATATATGGTACCTATGTTCCATTTCCCACATCACCCAGCACAGATGCTTCCCTCCTGTGTATCATCTCCTCATCAATAGCATATATTAATCCTGTGAGAGTTTAGCCTGGAATAAAAAGGACAAACCTAGTCTGGGAACTCACTTGTGTAATCTTTGTTATTACAGACAGTGAATAAAGATCAGACCCTTCTCTTTCTGTGGCAATCAGGCCTTCTTGGATATGGATATTAACAAACAGGCCAAATAAGCTGTCACATCCCTATCAGCTTCCTAAAAGGAGCTTTTTCTTCCTCTTCCTCTACAAGACACTATTCTTACCCCCCCACACACACACACACACACACACACACACACACACACACAGACAATGTCAGCAGCAAGCAAAGAAGAATAGTGTTGCTGGAATTGAATTCATCCTTAAGTCTTGGTGATTACCTTCATGAGATGGACTCTGTTTTTCTCAACATCTCACCAAGACGACACTGATATACAGACTTTAGCATATGTCATGGACAGAAGTAGGTCCAATATAAAAAAGATAGCTGGGTGCACATAACCCAGGATAAAAAAAAAGTCTAATCCTGGTAGGTGCACTGGTGCCAGGACTGGAAAAAATGACAGCGTAGAATCCTCAAAACATGGAAACTTTCCTACAATGGGGCTAGGCCAAGCCCAGGTTGAGGATGCCCCGCCTCCATTGTAGAAGGCAGTAGTAGTTCAAAAAATCACAAATACTGACAGGCCAAAAAAAGAGCCATAAAGATGATAGCGTTAGCTACTGAGAATAACAAAGAAACTATGTATTGTTACTATTATGCAAGAAGCCCAGAATTTCTAGGCAGAAGATATACAAAAAGATTGAGAGAAACTACAGGAAAGAAAAATACTTGCATAAGAAAAATTGTCAGGAGCTTCAAATAAAAAATTGTCTTAATTATTGAATAGATTTATGAAAAACATTATATAGATCAAGAAACCTTGGGCAATTTGGAAAATGAAGCAACCAAGGAAGTGTGAAAATATAAAGAATAAATCTCAACATTTTTAAAAAGTATAAAAAAGAAATACGGACATGGGAAAGAAAGAAAGAGAAATCTGATATGATATAATATTTATGCAAAGGAAAAATCCAAATTAATTAATACAAATGGCAACCCCAAAGATATTCAAAGAGAAATACAGGCAAAGATATCCAGATACAGACAATTTCACAATACAAAAAATAAGATCACAAACAGGAAACGCAGAATAGAAGATTAGTACAGAAGAGGGTAAAAAAATAGCAGTTGAAGTTATGAAATACCTGCAGAATGAAGGATTTAATGTAGAAAGTTTAACACACGCAGCATGATGGAACAACAAGTCCCCCAAGGAAGGAGAAAATGGAGGAGCAGGAGACACCTGAAAAAGAAATATGGACATGGGAAAGAAAGAGATTTAATATGGTGCAATATTTATACAAAGCAGAAAGCAAAACTAATCAATACACAAAGGGCAGCACCAAAGATATTTGAAGAGAAATGCAGGCAAAGGCATCTAGATATGGAAAATTTTACAATACAAAAATAAGAAAACAAAGAGGAAAAGTAGAAAAGAGGATTAGTAATAAAGAAATTAAAGAAATAGAAACTTAGGTTATAGATTACCTGTGTAGTGAAGGATTTAGTGTAGAAAATCTAACTGTGATAACATCACAGCAGGATAGAGCAATGGATTCCCAAATTAAGGGGAAAAAACATCTGATCAGTTGCCATATCAAGATACTTTGGAACCTTCCTTAAGAAACAAGTACAAAAGTTCAGTTGGAGTTGCACAGCAAGGGATGGAACAGGAAAATGGCAACTCTGACACAGTCAATGTTGTGGAGTGATAGGCCACTGAGTTCCCATATGAAAGAGCAATGTATGACACAGGATGAAACTGAAGAGAATGCGGCACAGAAAGATATACTAGAACTTCCTATAGAATTCCCCCAGGAAATGCAGAACAAAAAATCTACCCTCAGTTTAGAAGAAAATGATCTAGGCGAAGAGTTTCTTGATTTAATAGAGATAGATGGACATATTGAGATCAATGAAAGAAGTAGACTACAGAAAGTCAGTAAAACCCCAAAACTTAGAAGTTTAAAAAAACAAATGAACACAGTAATTAGGACTGTTCATAGAAATTCATGCAATATAACAGACGTAAATAGGATATACTACTGTGCAACTAAATTAATAACAGATAAAAAGACTTACCACAAAAACACAGGGCAGTAAGGGAAAGAAAGAGGATAAATCAAATGCCATCATGGAAGTATTGAATAGAGAAAGCTATAAAGCAATTAAGACAAGAAGTGTCACTGTTAGAAGAGTATAGAAGAGGGAACATATAAACAAAAATACTCAGAAATATAGATGTGATAAAAGCAATGCGCAATATCAGATTCCAGCAGGATCTATTGTGCACTATCACAAATAATAAACAAAAAATATCAGCACAGGCAGAAAAATGTAGAGGATATGCAGATAAATATAAAAAAGTAAAGTACAACATAAGCAATTTATTGATGACCCACAAAGGTTTTATAGGGAATTGAGGAACAAGGCAAAGGGAATTGAAACACTATGAACAAAGTAGAAATAGATACATTTTGGTGAAATATCTACGAAGATTTTGTGGAACATAACAAAGATGCTAAATGGATAGAAGAAGTAAAAGAAAGAATAAGAAGTTCAAATGTACAGGATATGAAATGGGATGAAGTAAAGGCCAGAGAGATTGAAGCAAAGTTAAGAAAAGCTCCTAAATGGAAAACTCAGACCCAGATGAAGTACCTAATTTCTGGCTAAAAGTATTAACATCTTTATATGAATATTTAGCCATGAGTAAGTACTATTTATATGTGCACCATGAATAGACACAACCTGGGTTAACAACAGGAAAAACAATACTCCTACTTAAGAGTGAACCTGCAAACTATCCTAAAAACTATAGACCAATAACTTGCCTTCCGATGATGTATAAACTATACACTGGAATTGATGCCGACAGAGTGTTTAGTCATTTAGAAGAAAACTCAATCATGGCAATAGAACAAAAGGGTAAGAAAAGAAAGTCATATGGAACAAATGGTCATTTGTTGTTAAATTGAGTCATAATGGAAAACTGCAAAAAGGGAAATACTCCAAGTATGTCATGGATAGACTACAAAAAGGCATTTGACAGTATCCCACATTCATGGATAAAAGAATGCTTAAAAATGTATAAGATACACCCTACACTGATCGATTACATTGCAGCGACCATGAACAGTGGCAAACCACTTTGCCATGATAAGGAACAAATTATTATTCCTGGGATAAAAATTCAAAGGGGGATATTCTAGGGTGACTGTTTGTCACACTGTTCTTTTGTCTTGCCCTTAACCCATTAAGCTGTCTACTTAACAGATTCGGTCATGGCTACAATTTGGCTCCCAAAAAACAACAGAGTGTAAAGACTTCTTATTCTATTTTTGTGAATTATTTAAAACTGTATAGCTCATCAGATGAGGAACTGAAAGCACAACTGCAAGTGGTCAAAACATTTTCAGATGATATAAGATTGTTGTTTGGTCTTGATAAATGTGCAACAGCAACCTTTAAGGCAAGAAAGTTGCAGCACCATGAAAACATCAGTTTGGAACAGGAATGTGATAAAAAGAAATTGAGCAAGAGGGAGTGTATAAATATTTGGGAATTGATGAAGAAGCAACAATAAAGCATAAACAAATGCAGATAAAAATTAGTAAGGAATATTTTAGAAGCCTAAAATTAATACTGAAAACAGCTGACACCTAGGAACAAAGTCCAAGCTGTAAACCAATTTGTTCTTCCTGTCCTATCTTACAGTTTTGGAGTGACTGACTGGCCCTAAAAGGTGTTGAATCGGTTGGACAGGAAAACAAGAAGGATGCTTTATGCTCATCAAATGATTTACAAAAATCAGTGCATACCAAGTTGTATATTCCCCATTCTGAAAGAGGTATGGGCCTCCTCAAAACTGATTACATGCATAAATCTGCAGTTGTAGGAATGCATACATATCTGCTGACCTCACAAGACCCAAATGTAGTGAAAGTTTTAAAACATGAGAAGAATAAGTCTAAGATGACTTCCCTGCTTGGTTTAGCAGAAGCATTTCAGTGTCAAACGGGAATGGAAATCAAACCTGAAGTAGATAAAACTCAGGCAGCAACTGAATGTGCCAAAAAACAAAAGAAAGAATATAAGGTGAAGGATTGGATGAGAAGGTAAGAAATGTGAAAAATGCATAAATATAGTTGCAAGTATAGAAAACTCTTGGAACACTCTCATGTTGATTAGGATCAAATGCAGGAATGGTTAAGGAAAGGTGAATTTAAACCAAAAGACAAAAGGTCTATACTGGTGGCTCAAGATGATGGACTACATACATGTTGGTTTACAAAGTCCATTGAACATGTGGGAGAACCAGACAAATGTAGGTTTTGTAAAACAGAATTGGAAACAGTCGCACATCTTGTTGCTGGTTGTGATATACTAATGGCGGAAGGACTGTATACTGAAAGGCATAATAATGTGGCAAGAATGTTGCACTGGGGATTGTGCAAACATTATAATACTGAAGTAGTTGAAAAACACTGGAAACATAAGTCACAAAGCATTACAGAAAATGATGAAGTTTATATCATATGGAATCACCCATTACCAACAGTTCAAAAAATATACGAGAGAAAGCCAGTTATAAGTAGTCCATGAAAACAAGACAAAAGTAGCCTTGATCATTGAAATTGCTAAACCCAGTGACTACAGTGTCTTACATACAGAGAGACACAAAATCATAAATCACCAGGATTTTCAGGCAGAAATGAGGGAAAAGTGGATGAAGGATACCCAGAGAGTTCCAATAGTAGTAGGAGAGGGTCTATATTATATGCTCAAAGTTTTAAAACTTTGACGCTCATATAATCAACCCTCTATGAGCGAAGTTTTAAAACTTTGAGCATATAATATAGACCTGTAGGAGCAACGGAGCTTATAAAAAAGAGTTTACAATCATACTTAGATATGTTACCTATACTTGTAACTCCATGCTAATCACAGGAGGAGTCAGTACTAGGCACATTGCCGGTGCTGTAAAGAGCATTTCTGGCTAACATCAAAGATTGAAACAATAGTAATTTCATGAACCTTAATCATACTTTGATTTAAGAATGGGGTTCATTCTTATCATGGTATTAGAAACCCAAAAGTCTTGGAGAAATTAAAGAGATAAGCCAGAAGATATAGCAAATCTGTGATAGACAAAAATCATCTCCAATTTTTTTCCCTCCCTCCAACTGCTCCCAAAGTAAATACCATCAAACCTAATCTCTCCAACTATCACTGGGGAGCAAGTCCTAAATTCATTCTCCGAGGTTAAGAAAACTGCATCAATGGGGTCTGATTGCATCTAAGGATGCCTCCTTAATAGCCTGAAGCATAACCTCTCTGGACCTCTGGAGCCACTATTTAAACATAGTCTTCAGGCATGCTTTGTACCAAGTGAATGGAGGACTGCAATGGTCATCCCATCAATGGACCTTGAAGTCTCATATACAAAGCCATGGGAAGAATTATCATGGAAATGATTAATAATGACATAGGAAAATTTCAGAGACTAGATCCAACCCAGTTTGACTTTGTCAAAGGAACATCATGCCTATTCAAACTGGTGGACTTTGAAAAATTTGCCAAGGCAATGGATGAGGGAAAAAAAGTGCATACTGCCTACCTTGATCTGGCTAAGGCATTTCATACAATACCCCACTTGGGCATTGTGAACAAATTCATGGAATTAGGCATTAATCCCTATGTTGCACACTGGATAACCAGCTGGATCTCAGTTAGAATCCAGGAAGTTAGACTAGGGGGGACCACCTCCACAAAGAGACTGGTCACTAGCAGATTCTCTCAGGGTTCTGTGCTGGCCACACTCCTTTTTTTGGCATTTACATCTCAGAAATACAAGCCAATGGCAAAGGCCTCTGAATGACCAAGTTTGTAGATGACTGCAGATAGGAACACTCAAAGAATCCCCCAGGACACTAACATCCTACAGGAAGGACTAACGCAGACAAACGACTAGTGCCAAAGCCATGGTTTGAAACTCAATACCAAGAAATGCATAACAATACCCTTTGTGAAGTTGGCCACTTCAGGAAACTACCTCATTGATAACATGCCCATAAGAGTGAACTCAGTAGTCAGGGATTTGGGAACTTATGTGGATAGTAACCTGGCTTTTGATCAACATGTGTCTAAGGTAGTAAGGAAATCATTCCATGTTGTTCATCTTATAAGAAAGGGATGGCATCAAGGTGCAAGGAGGTCATCATTCCTCTGTATTAGGCCCTCATTAGACCCATCATTGAGTACAACACCCCCTTCTGTATGTACATGACTAGACACATGCAGCAACTGGAACATCCACAGACGTTCCTCACAAAAAGAATACAGGGTGAAAACATGTCCTATATAGATCACCTCAAAGGGGCGATATGTGCAAACAACACATCCTTGGATGCCACTCTGATAGAGCTTTTGCAGAGCTGCAAAACTGATAGCATCAGAACTACTCAATCTAAGAACTTGAACATAATTTGCAACATAAACAGGACATGCTGGAGGGACAGGTTTGTGTCTAAGGGAAACCATCTCCTCTGGAATATGCTTTTTATCCATGTGAAGCAGAGATCTTCCCTAACCTTATCCACATGTAACTTGGGAAATGGTAAATTCTGCCCAGGTATAGCACCTATGTCTCTAATGGACAGAGGCAATCTGTAAATCATACCCTGATTTACTTATACCACTTAAAAATAACCTCTAAGGCTCAAAAAAACTTTTAAGATAAAATTGGGGTTCAGAACCAGGCTTATAAAGGCGCACGTGGTCATTAGCCTAGTATACATCTATGTACCTATAAGTGCATATTCCCTTTTATATGCTTTGTCAGTAACTGTTGTAGCACTGTATTTTGTTGTTGGTACCGTTTTCCTGTAAGGTCACACTGATTCTAGTAATGGTGATGCAATGTTTTTATTATGCTTGAAACTGATGTTCTTTGTCCAGTTTGGAATAGACCTAAAGTAACTAATAATAAAGGGGTGAGGGGCACTTAGAGGGCTTGCCAGTTTTTGTTTTATTTTGTGTATTTGTTTTAGTTTGTTGATAGTATGGTTTCCCAAAAGTCTACCTCTGAGCTAATACTTAGGTTTAGATGTTATATGTATTTGAAGGAATATGTTTGAGGAATTATGGCAAAAGAGTTGTTTTGAGGAATTTCATTTTGGGGTATCACATGGGAAAATATCAGCTCTTGTCTTAATCTTTGTAGCTTTATCACATAGCTGATGAATGGCTTATGTGAAGGCATCTACTTACCACCTGTTGCAAATATTTCAGGGATGATGTATAAAAATCACCTAATATCTGGACCAGTTTATTTTTAAAATGAACTCTATACAACAGACTATTTCCATTCCTATACCCCCATAAGGGGGTATGGGCAGATGTAGTCCCCTCAGTAGTTCTATTTTTCACTTACTGCAGTGATCAGATGGAGTGATGGGAAAGAGTGGTCAGTAGATTAAGTGCTGATTACTTAATCGGGGGTAACATCACATAGACCCTTATTTCTTCCTTTCTTCAAAGTTTTTACCAAATATTCAGTAATGAGTTAAAATTTAGCATTAAATATCTTTAATTCAATGGTTGCTTTCCAACCTACATATATTGCATCATGACTATTAAAGTTGCCAATTCCTGAATATTGTTCTTTTTACACATTAAAGCATCTTGCATTTTTCACTTTTTGTTGTTGCTTGATTTTTGGCAGATTCTGGTTTAATTCTCAATCTTGCTTTTTTTTTAAATACTTTTGCTAATTAGAGCAAAGATCTCATCTTTAAATTAAAAAAACAGGACCTCAACTTGTGGCCAAGAATGTTGATCTTTCGGCTTTTCCTGGTTAGGGGTCGCCACTCCGGTGTGCTAATGATTGGTAGTTGATTTTTACATGCCGAGTTACCAGCCCTGATGCACAACCTTCAACGAAGGTACACTCATTCACACGTCTCCACGCAGGAGACGCTCTAGCTGACAATCAAACCGGACAGCGTCTTACTGTGAGGCAATAACGCTACCGCAGCACCACCACCGCGGGTTGAATAAAAAATAAAAAAAATATTCCTATTAAGGACAAACTACTCTAGCCAGTTAAAGCATACGGGTATGTATACAAACACAACACACATTCTTGCTTCCATAGTGTCCAATGTTTAACCTAGTCTTATATACAAGTTCCATCAGCTGTCTGGGACTGGATATTGAAGATCCTTATACAACCCAATACAGACAAACACGTACATCCTGATACATGCTTGCCTCCCAGAGTTTGGTGTACTGATGGTTTAGTATGTACTAGTTCAGAGATGTATATCCAGAATCAAAATGAAACTGGTGAACTGAAGCTGGTGAATGAATGCAATTTGTGATACAAAGTTGGAAGCTGCTATTGGCTTGTGTTAATTAGGTCCTGTTTGACCTTAAATTTTTAGTTAAGAGGACACCTTAACCAGATCTCAATGGAAAGTGAAAAGTTATCAGATTGGTGTGTACCTTACAATCAATACATTTTTCAAGCAGAATTATACAAATCTATATCGAGGCATTTTTTGAGCAAATGGAATGCAACATCTCTATAGGGGCTGGTACCTCTATTTTTCATCCAAAACACTCCAGACTCTGTTTAAAAAGACAGAGTATATTGCTAGATACTGCACAAAGGCTCTGCTGCTATACTCCCCTAAACCATCAAGGCTGGCTTTCAGTTAAAGAAAGGTATGATCTATTATTGTTCATCCTCATGTTTAAGTTATTAATACAGGAAACCCAAGAAGATAAAAACATACTCATCTTTAAACTGAAAAACAGCCTAAAATCTATATACCAATAACTTGCACTTTGACAATATAACATTTTATACTGAATTTATGCAGAGTTTACAGAAAAAACAGTAATGCAATGGAGAAAAGGGTAATAAAAATGGTATAAAACAAGCAATCATCTATTATTAAACTAATCCATAATACAATGCTATAAAAAGGAGCAGACCATGAATATGCCAGGGACAGATTAACAAAAAAAAAAAAAATTAGCAGAGTCCCATAGTCATGGATTATCGAATACTTACAGATTTATAGAATTCACTCTATGCTGATAAATTACAAAGCAGTTACTATGAAACAGTGGTAAACCACTTTTCAATTGAATCATGATAAATGGCAAATCATCATTACAGGGATAAAAATCCAACGGATATTCCAGGGTGATTCTTTGTCACCATTTTTTTAATTGCCCTTAATCCATTAATCTGTTCACTTAATAAAACCAGTCACCATAAGCGTAATCTCCTGATGGCAATAAAATGCTAAATATACTTCAATGAGTAAAACACTGTATGCACTTCTGCAAGTTCAATAACCATTTATTCCCAAAGTAGAGTGAGCGCTTTCGCCATGAGGCTTCTTCAGACTCTTAAAACAGATAAAAAATTCTAAAATCCTTTATAAAGTGCTCCATGAATCTTCATTGGTTGATAAATACATCACTATTTAAAATTCTTAAAGCAATATATCATATATAATATAATACTATCTCATAAATACAAACGACAAGGTCTGTCAACAATCTAAAAATCAGAGTTTATACATATTGAAGTATAGCAAAACTGTATTCAAGTTTTAACTTCCAAACATGTTTGCTGAACATTTACAACTGTTAAAAAATCATAAAAAATAGATGAATCGGAAAGGAATATGTACGTGAAAATTCCATTTCCGACAATGCCAGTAAAAACAACCATATGAATGAGTTTATAAAGTAAAAACAGGAATGACAAGTGACGAAACAAGTATAGGCAAACAAAAAGAACACCATATGCTGTTAAATGTCCACAAAGATAAAAATATAAGCTACTACATGTGCAAAATACAACATATGACCTACTATCTAAACATATAAAATTAAAAAACATAATCTAACTAAATACCTACAGAAAAATATGATTGTAATGTGCAAAACGCTGCATATGAATAATGTCCTAACTAATAATAGTACGTAAACATGACCTAACCTAACTAATCAAGAAGTACATATTAATGTACACATATGACAACTATCTAAGGCCTTCACATAAACATCACATACTGTATATTTGTTGGTAATCTATTATATTTAATACACAGTTCCTATAAAAACACTGCTAGAATACAAATAAAATAAACTACACATATTTAAAATCAGCAAATATAGATAATAAGGGACACCCCTAAAGCTCACTTATTTCATATAATCTCCTGTCAGAAACTATTTAATTACTTCGCTCTGTGTAATCTTCTACTTTTCAGAAAAGGTTTAATCTGTACCTTATCATTAAGGCCAGGAGGTATGTCCGATCTCCATCTAATAATCCATCTAGTCTCATTCTCTAATGTCCTGTTAATCAAATCTCCTCCTCTAAAGCCTTGGAAAATGGTTTGGATGACATGAAATTTAAAAGTATGTTCTGTACCTGCCGCTTTATTATGTCTTGCCAATGCATTGATATCTGAACCTATTCTAATTAGATAATTATGCTCTCTAATACGTTCTTTCAGCATGCGGTTGGTCTTCCCTATATAATAGGCACTGCATGCATTACAAATGGTGACATATATTATGTTCTTACTGTCACATGTTGTGTTGGTGTTAAAGTTGAAAGTACGTTTTGTCACTGGATGTGTAAATGTTGTGTTCTTATTTATGAAGGGGCACTGATTACACCTACCACAAGGTACAGTGTTCCTATTCTCAATACTATCTCTGCAAGTTGTGTTCCTCGGTCTACATAATATACTCTTTAGATTGGGATGATTTTTAAAAGCTATACGTGGTGTAGAACCTACAACCTCACTAACATCTCTATCTGATCTTAAAATATCCCAACGTTTACACATGGCTTTCTTAACTTCTAAACTCATCTTACTAAAAGTTAGATTCGCCCTAACTCCATTCCTATCACGGTTTCCAGTATTTGGCTGTTCCACGTATTCCGTAAAGTACATTTTATACTGAATTTATGCAGAGTTTACAGAAAAAACAGTAATGCAATGGAGAAAAGGGTAATAAAAATGGTATAAAACAAGCAATCATCTATTATTAAACTAATCCATAATACAATGCTATAAAAAGGAGCAGACCACGAATATGCCAGGGACAGATTAACAAAAAAAAAAAAAAATTAGCAGAGTCCCATAGTCATGGATTATCGAATACTTACAGATTTATAGAATTCACTCTATGCTTATAAATTACAAAGCAGTTACTATGAAACAGTGCTAAACCACTTTTCAATTGAATCATGATAAATGGCAAATCATCATTACAGGGATAAAAATCCAACGGATATTCCAGGGTGATTCTTTGTCACCATTTTTTTAATTGCCCTTAATCCATTAATCTGTTCACTTAATAGATTGAGATATGGATACAGTTTAACCTACAGAAAACAACCTTGCCTAATGACATCTCATCCAATTTTTTTGTGGACAATTTAAAATTGTATTGTTCATCAAACAAGCAACTGGAAGTACAACTACAAAAGATTAAAACTGTTTGATGTTGTTGTTCTTGTGTCTTTCGGCTGTTTCCAGTTAGGGGTCGCCACAGCGGAACTCCGGTCCTCTAATGATTGACAGTAGATTTTTACATGCCGAGTTGCCAGCCCTGACGCACACCCTTCAATGAAGGTACGCCCATTCACGCATGTCTCCACACAGAAGACGCTCTAGCTGAGAATCGAACAGGACAGCGTCTTACTGTGAGGTGACAACGCTACCGCAGCAACACCACCGCGGATATATTAAAACTGTTTGATAATATAAGAATAATATTTGGCCTTGATAAATGTCCAAATGCAACATTTTTAGCAGGAAAACTGAAGCACCAAGAAAATATCAACCTGGGACAGGAATGTAATATAAAAGAACCTGAATTTGTTTGTGTGTCTTTCGGCTTTTCCCGGTTAGGGGTTGCCACAGCTGAACTCCCGTTTGCTAATGATTGGCAGTAGATTTTTACGTACTGGCTTGCCGGGCCTAATGCACAACCTTCAACGAAGGAACACCCATTCACGCATGTCGCCACACAAAAGATGCTCTAACTGAGAATCAAATGGGCAATGTCTAACTGTGAGGCGACAACGCTACCGCAGCACCACCACCGCAGTACATAAAAGAACCTGAATAAGGAAGAATAAATAAATATTTGGCAACAGATGAATGGCCAGAAACAACATATGAATAAATGCGAACAAAGCTTAATAGCCAATTAAATTTACACTGGAAAGTGCCCTGACATCTAGGAGTAAAGTTGAAGCTATAAATCAGCTTGCCCTTTTTCTTCTAACTTACATCTTTGGTGTGACTGGCCGCCCCCAACTCATTGGATCAGTTGGACAAGAAAACCAGAAAATGTGTCATGCTTATCAAATGTTATATATAAAACAAATGTATGGCAAGTCTATATATTCTACTCAAACCCCCACCCCCACAAAATAACACCAGCACCTTTCTTCTTTATTCAGCAACAGTGATCTGGCACCTCGGCAATTCACCTTCAAGGATCACAGTATAGCAATTTCAGCTGACTTATATATTATAATGTAAAGCTCTAAAAAGCTTAAAACAGTTAAAAACAGAATTTATATTTAAATGTGCAGATAAAGATGGAAACTAGGTCATTTTGGACAAACAAATATATTGCAAAATGATAGCCGACATATTGAGATGTGAAGAATATAATTGTTTATCTAGGAACCCTGTAATAAGTCATACTGAAGAACTGTTGGCATTATTGGAAAGGGGAGAGCGTTTGGGTTTTCTTGACCATAAGGATGTTAATAAGTTATATGTTAAGAAACCAGTAACCCCTATTATATATGCTTTGCCTAAGGTACATAAAAATTTAAGTAAGCCTCCTGGAAGGCCTATTATTTCAGGGCTGGGTTCCTATTTAAGCAATGTTGGCAGTTTTCTAGATTTCCACTTGAAAAAATACCTATGTAAGGGTACTGCACATAAACACACAAGATTTATTGAATGAGTTAGCTAAGATTAAATAGCAAGGTGACTATTATTGGATCACTGTCGATGCAAAATCCTTATATATTAATATAAAACTGAGATGGAGTTTGGAGGCCATCATGGATATGCTAGGTGATAGTCCTAGAACAGCTTTTTTGATTAGCCTATTGGAATTTAGTTTAACCCACAACTATTTTTCCTTTGAAGACAAATTTTTCTTGCAGTTAAAGGGTACAGCAAAGGGGGCATCTTATGTGCCCTCATATGCTATAATATATATAGGATTTTTTGAGAAGAAGTTTATATATCCCACTACTTTTTATAAGGATATGGTTTTGCTTTATAAGCAATTTACTGATGACATTATATTTATTTGTAAGGGTGATATTTGTGATTGTGTTGATTTCTTTGAGACCCTAAACTGCAATGAGCATGGTTTGTCTTTCTCTTATTAGTTTAGTAGGGAAGCCATTAATTTTTTTGATGAGGCATTGTATGGGGATGGTGAAGCTATAGGCTTTAGACCATATAAGAAGCAAACCTCAGTTAACATGTTTCTACATGCAACTAGCATGCACCCAGGGCACTTATTGAACTCTCTACCCCTAGGGTGAATTTAAAAGAAATTTTTGATCACACTAGTGATAAAAATCAGAAAGTGGTGGAATTGGATAATGTGGAGAGGAGATTAAAAGAGAGGAGTTATGATGAGGAAAGATTATTGGGATGTAAGCATGCAGTGCTTGGGGGTATTAGGCAAAAATCACAAGCAATGTTAGTTAGGAAACATAATAATGTTCTTGGGGAGAGAAGTCCCCCTAGCAACATGGATGTAAATAGAAAGCTATATTATGATACAGAATTTTCTCCATTTTCTGATGTGTTAGTAAACATTGTGAGAATATTTTGGCATATTATTTCTGAGGATGAAAATATAGGTCATCTGTTCCCCAAACGTCACATTTTCCTTTAGTAATGGTAAAAATTTGAAGGAATTATTGCATTATAGTTTTGTTGTGGGACCTAATACGAATTTACCTATGGGTACCTTCCCTTTTGGTCATTGCAGTATATGTAATAGAGTAAAAAATTGTCAGTGTCTTTGATTAATGGGAAGTTATTTAACTCCAGATATTACTTTAACTGCAGGTCAACAGGGTTGGTGTATATTTTGGGATGCTTGTGCTCTGACACAAGGTGGTATATAGAACAAACTAAATGTATGGTCAGGATTAGGATTCTTGAACATCTTAGAGACATAAGAAACAATAATGAATTAAGTCCTATAGCCAACCATTTTCATGAAATGCATGGGGGTTTAGATGGTGGTTTGACTTTTTTGTGTACTTGCAAAACCCTTTCTACCTAGAGGGGGTTATCATATTGGTAAATTATTGGAGTTGGAAACTAGAATGATATTTAAATTTCAGACTTTAAGGCCACATGGTTAAATCAAGAAGTAGGGATCTGAAGGGTTTAAATATAAGCAAGACATTTAATGGTTAAATATTTATGCTATGCTTACATGTATTTATGTGTTTTTAGGAATTACACATGGATTATCTGTGCTGATGTTTGTATATTTAATATTCATATGTTTATAGTAGCATTTGTATATTTATATATAAGTTTGAGATATTTAGTTAAGTCTATAAAAGATACATTTTGTATAAATTAAATGTGATTTAAATTAATTGAATTATTGGATCCTGTTAAGTGGCTGTTTGCATTAAAATATATAAGTCAGCTGAAATTGCTATACTGTGATCCTTGAAGGCGAATTTCTGAGGTGCCAGATCACTGTTGCTGAATAAAGAAGAAAGGTGCTGGTGTTATTTTATGTTTTTTTACTTGTATTTTGCTGTTTGTGTGCTATACATTTTACTATTTAAAGAAGGTAAGTGTCTCCATGGAACTGAATAATTGTATTGGGCTGCAGTCATAGGATTACATACACATTTGTTAACTTCATTAGATCCAAACATAGTGGAAGGTTTGAAATGATGAAGAAAAGTTTAAGATGAGATCTAACAGAATGATTTTTATATGTAACTTACCTTTTGAGATAGAACAGAAACATTTCAAGTCAGTTTTGCTCAGGAAGCCAGTGTTTGCTTCTTTTTCTCTTGGGTGCTTCAGTTAGGGGTCACCACAGCAGATCATTGGTGTCTGCAGAATGAGTGGCAGTAGAATTTTACAGTGTGGAGTTGCCAGCTCGGCACCCAACCTTCCTTAGAAGGTACACACTCACACCTAGGGCAATTTAGAATGTCCAATCCACCTGCAGCATGTCTTGGGAATATGGGAAGAAACCGGAGCACCCGGAGGAAGCACATGTGAACACAAGAAAGGCATGCAGACTCTGCACAGAAGGCACCCCAGCTGAGAATTGAACCAGAGAACCTCTTGCTGTGAGGTGACAATGCTAACCGCTGCACCACTGTGCTGACCCAGAAGCCAGTGTTTGCTAACAATTATATTTATGCTTCAAGTGCACACACACAACATATGAAAAGAAATATAATTTAAAAATATGCAGTTATGGCTGCTAGGATTGTTAATTCTAATAGTGAGTTTACTGTTGAACTTTCTTATTAGCTCAATTTGTTTTTGGATACAGAATATTCAGCCACCTTTATTGATGATATTGTTTGTAAAATTATGCAAGAGAGATCAACTTTATATACACCTATTTTACATCAAGAATCTTGCATAATAACATAGGTCTCTTTCCCTCTAAGAATGCATTTCTTTTAACTTTTAGTATTGATACACCTTCTATAAGAAATGTTATCACTGGTAATTGGAAGTTGCTTTTAGGTCATCCTGACCTATTGGAAAATTGTTAAAGTCAAAATTTATTAGTAAAAAAGGCTTTACTTAAACATCTTTTAGAAGCACAGGTAGATTGTCAATAGTTCAGTCAAGCCAATGAATATGCTGCCAGCATTTTAGGTGTGTAAGTTTATTAACTTTCGCAAGACACAGTTTTCTACACATCTTAATTTTAATATTATGATCCACAAAAGATTTGATTGCAATAGCCATATGTTTGCCTAATGTGTTACATCTGACCTGTGATGCATTTTATGTAGGCAACCTAAAGGACATCCTTTTAAAATGCTACAGAAGCACTAGTATACCTTAAAGGACAGAAACATTAACAATTATATTTCAAATATTCTCAAAAATGTAAAAATAAAAAAAAAATCTTATCATTTTTAATAAGCTTGTTTTTTTTGTCATAGGCAGCATTGTTAATGATGGGAGTGGACCTGAACAGTCATTTGAAAGTCCTTAAAAATCTACTGACAAATTAGATTAAATTAAATGCACTGAAAAAGTCCGGGTCTAAATTATTTTATTAATATGAAAAGTTTAATGAATGCTAGATCATGCAAATCTTTTTGCAGATGAAATTTATTGTTTTAATGGATGCTGTCTTAAAAATTATACTTTCTTTGTAGAATGTCTTTAACATTTCACATTACATTTTATGTGAATTTATTGTCTGATTTTTAAGTGTCTTTTTATACATTGTTTCTGGAAAGTTACTTTAGTTCCGATGATGTCTCTCGGTGCTTAACTAAAGAATGATGTGTTTATTTTTAGCTGACAAAAGTGGTTTATCCTAAACAGCAATTTATGTTTTTATTCAAATTATTCTTGGCTTCAAGTTGAGGCTCTGGTCTTTGAATTGTATGATGATATCTCTGCTCAGATTAGCAGAAGCATTTTTTAGAAAGGAGCAGAAATAGAAATCAAACCAGAAACAGACAAAAATCAGGCATCAAGAGGAGGTGCACACAGACACACGCACGCACACACACACATGCACGCACGCACGCACGCACGCACACACACACACACACACACACACACACACACACACACACACACACACACACACACACACACACACACACACACACACACAGAGGACTAGAAGAAAAGGAAAGAAAAAGAGAAAGCAATCTTCTGGAACAGCAACATGTTGATCAGGATTTGACACATGAATGGTTAAAGAGAGGTGATTTTAAACTAAAAGATGAAAGGTTAATAATGGCATCACGAGATAGCAGTCTGCTACAAATTGTTTTAGCAAAGTAAATAGAAAACATGGGAAATACAGACAAATGCTGGTTCTATAGTATAAAATAACAAAAAAGCACATATTTTTTTCAGTTGTAACATTCTGGTGGCTGAGGGTCTGTACACAGGAGAGCAAAATAATACTGCACACCTGTTGCACTGGGGATTGTGCAAACACTACAACATGTAAATAGATGATAAACACTGAAAACATGAACTACAAAGAATAACAGAAAATGAAGGTGTTTTGATCATTTGTGATAATCCAATACCAATAGCTAAGAAAATGGAAGGAAGAAAAGCAGCTATAGCAGTCTAAGTAAGGAGAACAAAAGTAAACTGAATCATTGAAATAGTCACACCTCGTAATTATAGTGTTCTGGGTATTAAGGGACACAAAGTCATACGTTCATAGCTAAGTGCTAGGCTAGTTGCCCTTAAGGGCCATGTTAAGCCTAGCCAGTTTCTCTCAAAGGTGAGAAACAAACCTTGTACATTGTGTCTGAGAGGTAAACACCTTGCCATTACATCAAACCCCAACCCTAAAATATCATGATATGCAAGCAGAAGCCAACACATATAACTCCATATGAACAGCAGGAGGTGGCAGTTACGGGTATACTGCACGTGCTGAGAAGAGAACTCTCGGCAAACCTCAAATATTGGAGAAATACTGATTTCATAAACTTTAATCATATCCCGACTCAGAAATGGGGTCCATGCTACTCATGGTATTATAAACCATCATCCTGTTAAGGAAAAATCCTAGGATAAAGGTAGCAATGAATCTCAAAAACTCTGAAGCAAATTATGTATACACTTAGCGCCTGAATCATGTTCAGCAAAGTTGAGTTTTGTGGAGGCAAGACTTTGCTTGGTTCCATTGGTCTGTGACTTCTTCCAGAAAAGTGCACCAGGATTTCAGCTAACCATGTGTGAAGTAGATTTGTTGTTATTAAGTATTAGGATAGCAAACCTAACCTTAGAAATTAGCTTGTTTTCTTAGAGTGTTTGATATTACAGTCAACAGTACTAATTTTGCCTTGTTCTTTAACTAATGATGTAAAAACATCAAACCAGACTTACACAGAATACAGACAACTCACTAAAAAAATCAGTTTAAATACAGTAATGTAGCCTGAAAGTTAGAGTCAAAACATTTATTTAAAAATCAGCAAATTATAAACCTCACGTCCCTATATGTCCATGCACACATTTATAACAAACATAATTTCAAAACACATTAACCAATAAAATTACCTCATGCAAAAAGCTACAGCTGTGTCAAATATTACATGGCTAGCATGAGTGCCAGCAGGATTTTTTGCAGGGGGGGACTAACCAGAGCAAAGAGCATTGATGTGACCATAGATGCATTACAGTATAGACATACTATGTTAATTTATTCAGAGGGAGGGAGCATTTCAACTTAACAAGGATTCAAAAGGATAAAATGAAACTAGAAAAAAAAAACACAGGGTCAAGCTGGCAAAGAAAGATAAATGTGTCTCTCATATTTGCTATATTGCTGGGTGAGAGTACACAGTTAATTGGTTCTTTACTTTTCATGGCTGCCAAGCTTATTGTGCGGGAGTTCCTTATTTCCAGTCTGCAATGATTGGTCGATTGGTAGGTCAGGCTTGGACCATATATCTTAGCTGTGTGAGGTGCGAAGCTGAGAATCTGGTAAATAACAGGGCAGTTGTAGTTTTCAAACTCATTGCTTACTAAAAGGACAGCTGTAGTTTTCAAACTCATTGCTTACTAAGATGGTACGATACTTACATAAACATCTGTCTGTGTATTTCTGAAAGTGACCGTGTAAAAGATGTTTGTACAGTATTATTGTAGTGATTATTACTGAGGTACGTATGCCAGTTTGACATATTTGAGCGAGCAGTATTAAGACAAAAACTGTAAATATGGCATGTCAAAGTTATGAAAATACGTGCTGCTATAATGTGAGTTGAAAATATTGTCCCGAAATTCAAAATCCATGAGGGTGTGCACTTCATCTGCCTGCGGGCACCCATTGGCTAGCTTTTATATATGACTACATGGCAAGTCATTATGCATGTCCAAAACAAAGTGTCTGAAAATATATCAAAATAATATTTCTCATTAAAACCAGAATTTCCGTGTACATTCAGTACAGTTTATTATTTAGCTTCAAGCAGCTCAGGGCTTTACTAATGAAATTTGAAGTAGATACATCGTATTCTAAATCTAAGTATTAGTCTCTGTGTAACTCATTTCCTCTACTGTGTCACTAATCATTGTTGTGGTAGAAAAAGGGCCTTTACATCTTCTTAACCAATCAATAAAGAAAGCTCTGCATTCAAAACCAGATTTTGCTTATATTTTTGGCCTATTCCTCATAAAATTTGTGGTTTTCTGGCAAATCATAGAGTATTGAAATGACTAAATAATGCCATACATTTGAGCTTCAGGCTTCATTTCCTTCAAAAAATGCATGTTAAGACAAATGCTGTTATTCAAGCAACTTTCTACGTCTGTAAGAGCAATATGTAAAATCTGTCCCTATTTCTGGACCTTTGTTCCCCTATTATTTTAGGCTTTGTCCAGATTTCATATGCTAAGAGGTTGAGAGGTATGTCTCCCCTCACCCTGTGACTCATGCAGGTCTATTGTTTGATTCCATTGTGGGTAAGTGTTTCTTTGCTTACTTGTTGATAATATGCTGATTTAAGACATTTTCAGATTCACATCTGATCACTTGACTAATGAAAACAAGGTAATGAAATGTAAGATAAAATTTAGGAAATGATAAATATTTTCAGGAAATAGTACAGATACACTCTGAAATAATTACAGTAGTTAGAAACAGCTTACAAGCAGTGCAGAAATGTAAAGTGTGATAAATGGAGCTGAACAAGAGCAGGAAACTAATATCCAAGAAAATATGGTACACTAATGTTGAAACTAGCCACTAAAACCTATGATGGCCAATGTGTGCCTACCAAACAGAGTGCAGAAAAACAGAAATCCTGGGGGGAAAAAAAGTGAAGTAGCTGAAAGGTATTCCTGAGACATCAAGTAAACAAAACAATTAATATCAAATAAGAACACAGCTCCTAGTTTGAATATTCAAATGGTTAAATAAGCAAGAAGGCAAGGAAAACATAGATCCCCATAAAAAGAGAATACTCTGTGATGTAGTCCATGGTGGGAAATCAGACTACAAAGATCATCTTAACAAAGTAGTAAATGGGTCCACACCTGAAAGTGCAAGGAAGGGAAAGGGGCTGTTGTTAAAACAGAGATGTACCCGGGAGGGTTGGGGTAATGGGGTAAGTGAGCAAATTACCTGCAGTTGTATTACCCGATTGCAAGTCTGGGTAGTGACTGCTACTCACCTGCTAAGACAGACACTTTGCAGGGGATAAAGTATTTTATTTCCCAGTGTGACACTAATATCAGTGCTTCCCAGGAACAGGAATCTAGAGTTCAGTGATGGGGTTATCAGACTTGAAAGGAGTAGTCTGAGAATCTCACAGGGTCTGCATAGGCTTTCTATTTTTTCTGTCTCACTGTTAGTTATGGAGAGCCTAGGCACACATTATGCAGTATAGAGCTTACACACAAGTTTGGAAGCCAACCAAGGTAAGTATGGAGCTGTCAATTATATGTGCAGTGAGGAGCTTGTAATATAAACCTGAGCAAACAATATCACCTGACAGTCGCTAGTCTCATGTAGATTTTTCCTTCTATGAGTAGAACTAGGAGTACATGGTGTATCACCACAGGTCACCCATGGCAGCTCTGTTCTGCACGATCAATTAACGGTGTGCTGTACAGCAAGCTTTCATACATAAAGGAGGAAAAGGAGGCAAACTATCACAGTTCACAGAAAACTGAACATTTCCTGCAGATACTTGTATCAGTTAAAGAATGCAGAAAACAAAGCTGCGTACCTTCACCAAAAAGTCTGTTACCTGTCATGCTAGGTTCCATTGTTTCTCTTGCAGTATTTAAATAGAAGTTCATCTTTGCTTGCATTTCTTCCAAAAGTCTGTTAACTATCGGACAAGGAAATGAACAAAGTTCACAGCAAAATCCAATAGAAAAGCTAGTTCAGTACTCCAAACATGATAGTGTGGTCATCATTAGTGGCAGAACATTGCATCAGCACAAACTAGTAGCAGAGCAAACACCACCCCTTTCCTGGATTAAAAAGTTATACTGACCAGAAAACTGAAAAGCAGTTTTGTGTTAATAATGGGCAGATTCCTAGCTACAAACAGAGTCCATGAGAAATGACAGTAGCAGAGATAGCTCTTCCTCATTATGGCCAAAAGATGTATAAATATCATCAAAGAACTATGACTCCTCTGTTATTGACTGCAGCACATGTGCACATCACACTCTGCCAGTGCTGAAAGGTTATCACCTTCAGATAATTATTCTTACAGCCTTTTTTTAAAGTGCTTGTGACACATATTGCATGATGTTGCAAAAAGGTCCGATCTAGAACAGGACAAGCCAGACAGCCAGTGATGAATAAAAAAGGAGTAATTTACTACATTGTGAAAATTTCTATCCAATCACCTAATTAGGGTTTGATTACATAGATTAATCAGTTACTACAAATACTGATTTGATGAATACATTTTGAAAACAAGTAACCAGAACTGACTGTGCACTTTAAACTTATTTCCCTGACATACTGCATGGCAATTCAGAACTATCGTTTTCAGAAGTGACTATGCTGGATACAACCCAGAGATGTTTTTTTTCCAAAATCTTGTGTTTTAAGTGCTTCTTCAGAAAAATCCTTAAGTTGTATGTTCCATTCCAGTCATGGAGTTTACCATTGCTTTTACATTAGCATGAAAATATAAAGATATGTATACATCAGTGAAATTACACTTCTCAGGAATGATTCTCCCACAGGTGACATGAATAGCATTTACTCATTAATTTTATAATTCCTGCTTTATGCTGTTAAGGGTCATACGAGAGCTGGATCCTATCCCAGCAACCAATGGGAGAAAAGCAAAAAATGAGCCTAGGACAGACGTCAGTCCAAACGCACACACACACGCACGCACGCATGCAACACACACACACACACACACACACACACACACACACACACACACACACGCACGCATGCACCACACACACACACACACACACACACACACACACACACACACACACACACACACACACACACACACACACACAGTTATATATACACAGTATGATTTATAGGACTGCCAATTTGCCAAGCAGCATGTATTTGGGAGGAAAGTGAAGTTCTCAGCAAAAACACAAATGTAGACATAAAGCCATTATATATTTTGCACAGAAAGAACCCCAGGCAGGAAGAGAACAAGATCAGTATTCCCTGTGAAGCAGGAAAGCTACAGGCTGCACTGCTGAGCTGCTCTCAAATGAACACATTATTGAGACTCAAAAGAATTGTACTAGGGTAACAGAACCTAAATAAAGAAGAGATTGCACTACTAAATTAAGGCAATAAGATTTTTGAGTGTTTTTTTTTTCTAAAAGAACAAATGAGGAAGTACATGAAAGAGATAAACAGGGGCATTGTAGCTTATCAGGGATAATATATGCAGAAAATACTGGCATAAAAATTATTAGGTACGTAAGTAATGCTGGTTTCAAAACAGCTAAAAGGAGGATTCTGTCTGTGACATCTGGAGAGAGAAATTGAGCAAGGACACCACAGGGGAAACATTGTGCAATGGCAAAATAGCCATTTGTAGTGATACTATGCCTTAGTTTAAAGTCAACTCTTTGTTTAATGGTTAATGCCTTTACAAGCAACAGAAGTATGCATACAGAAAGTAAACAGCTGGGTAAGTGGTGTTGAAGGTTCATAAAGCTTAAAGTGAAAAATATTTAACCTGGACAAATAGTTGACATAATATAGATAAACAGGGTAACATTCAGGGTAATAAGGCACAATCTCATTCTTGAAAGCCAAGTCATTCTCTGTAGGACTAATGCCCAAAACTTAGATTTTTGTACATGGCCAATAATTATTTTTGCATTGTAAGTGACTATGGGCAGAAGTCACAGCGTAGCTGTTAGTGCGGCTAAGAACTACCACCACATAGGCAGGCTGCACACCAGTGTAACAGACATGAATAACTAGGAGGAATATGTAGCATGAGCTGTCAGATAGGCATGCTGCAAAAGGACAGATAAAAAGAAAGGGAAACTTCATAAACAAAGCAGACCCACATGACTGAAAGTCTACAAAGAAAGTCCACATTAATCACAGCTCAACAGAACATGAATGAAAGGTACAGCAAATAGTGTAAGCTGTTGCCTTTAGTGCTAGACTGTCACTTCAGTATCTGAAGGAAAAAAAAACATACAGAATTGTGAAAAAATGTGACTATGGGTCCATGCTGAAATACTTTAGGGTTCCTATCAGAAGACTGAAGATGCATTTTGTCGAATGTGTCTTGGCCGAACTTCAAATGTCAAAAACGCAAAATGATGAAGCGGCATATAAGGGTATTCTTTCCCTGGGAAAGAAGTTGCTTGGCCGCTTCAGTCATTTTGCCATTTTCGACACTGTAGTGTGATCTCGGAGTTCGCATTTTTAAGTAGGGGTGTGGGGGGGCATAGTACCCTACGTTGGGGGGAGGTGAAGCCCCCCACTTTATGTAATGTTTGAATGTGTTTTTTTTTTTTTTTGGGAACAGCGATTTTTTCCCCCATTCTGGTAGTTTGATGTGTTATGAATTCAAACTTTTGAGTTTGATATAACAACATTCGATCATTTGATCGTTCGTTGTTATAATATAGACCCATACTTTATTGAAGCATAAAAACTGCTGAAATGGAACATATGGGAAAGCATGAGAAGTGGTACAAGCAAGCAGAGGACATAGTAGCAACACTGTAAGGTAAACCAGGGCATGGGTGGATAATGGAAGGAAAGTTAGGGTATTATCATTATTATGGGGAAAGGCCCTGTGTTTTTTATATATAGAGATGAGGAGGGGAAAGGCAGAAAGGGGAGGAATGGATGAGGCTGAGTAGGTGTTAGGGGCATACAAACATATATAAAAGACAACAGATAAACAAAACTGAATGTGGACACACAAGGAGAGGAGATATGGAAGACAAACATGCATACAATGTGCAAACAAATGGCCGAGGAAATGACAAATGTACAGGCAAGCCTGCCATCTTGATGACTGTCCCAGAGGGACCTAGTAGGTGTTGGTCCTGGGTCTAGTTAACTGATGACATGGGCCACTCCAGTCTTTGGTAGCCTGACTGCAATCACCAGCCAGTTCAGAGAGTCTGAAGCCTACCTCATGATGAATTGGTGTATAATGACCCATTGTACCATCTTTCTGTCAAACACCACTTCCATAACATGCTCCCACTCCAGAGCAGCTTGTGCCAGTGATTAGGGTGAGCTACCTGCTTAGAGTGGGCCAGAACCTCCCTCCCTAGCACTCCCATCCAGTCACCAACCACAGCTGGAGCCTCAGCCAGGACAGTAATGGGTAGCAGATGATGTGCCTGTGGCTCTAGCAGACCACAGTGACATGCATAAGGAGGATGAACTAGGAAGTATAACATTAGTGATGAGGAGTCAGAGGTGGCATGGCAGATATATCACAGGAGAAGACATATGATACAACTAGCCCCACTGTGGCAACTATTTCTACTACTTCCTATGGCTACTGGCAGCATTCTCTACTCATTCTGTCCATGCTGAAAGGCAAAAACGAATATGCAAGGCATATGTGACTGATGTGTAGATGACAGAGTAAATCTGCAGCTACACCTGCACAAAGAAACAAGCAGAAGTCTAAAATGTTTTTCACAGTCCAGGACAGAAATATACTATTATGTGCATGTGCAGAGAAGCAACAATAGGTCTAGCAGAGAAATCTACATATCAAGTCATGTACAATGGAGTGTGGGCAGATACAATGTTGCTATTAGATCCAATGAATCAGAAGCAGCTGAATTAACACAGTTAGATGCAGTGAGGAAGGAACAACTACAGTGTGACTGGAGAAACAATACAGAACTATAAATAGTTACCCCAGACCCTCAGGGACACAGCCTGTGCCCTTTTACACAAAGTAAGTATTATAAGAAAACAGCTGCCATCTATAGCACAAAAAACATACAGACAGTCACCCACAGCAGCCAACCTGGAATATCCTGCTTTCTCTCAGTGTAAATAATATTAGTAGGAGACCTGGACAGTACTATACAAAACAGGAATATGACATGCTTACTGTACCATTAAGGACATATTTGCCTCAACTCTGCTTCCCACATCCAGAGATGTCCAGGGTGGCAGTGATGCATTTTGCCATACCACTGCCTGCACAGTACATGGCAATGCTGGTCATCCAGTACAATTGATCTGCCAGGTTGAAGCAAGCATCCACATTCCATAAGGTACCTGCAAATTTTGGGGGTGGGGGACAAGCAGAGAGAAACAGAGCTAACCACTGATTTCCATTGCAGCCAAGAATAAAGTCTTGCCAGTGGGAAATACTGTAGAATGTTGAAATTAATGAGAGGTGACTTGTGGAAGTGTTTTGGTCCAGCATTGTGTAGTATTTAATTCATTCACTCCAATGGAGTTTAGGAAGTTTGCACTGTAACTTCCTATGGGCGGAGCCTAATCCTTTTGACAGAATCAAATTATGTCCAAACATTTCAAACAAATGTTCATATCTCTGGAACCATAGGGGTTGTGAAAGAAGTATAAATGGGCAACCCTTCAGCACAAACTATTTTTTATAGTGGTAGTATTCTTTAGGTTCTAGGTCTTAAGCTGAATTTTATAAGTCACAGTAAACACAGTAACTATTACATTTATAATATTTTGTAAAGAACTTACAATATCTCAGCAGCCACTCAAGTTACGCACATACTGTCAGCAACATTTTATTCATCTAGCCGAGAGCTTTCATATGAAGCCTAAAGAGTTCTGTCTGCATTATTAGGTTTTTCAGATATTTAGAAAAATGTGAAAATTATGTATATATAAATTAATATCATAAAAACAACAGTTAATATCTATTTATCTGCACTAGACAGAGGTCAAATATTAATGCAGTTGAGTTTGCCATTGTGTAAGCTTTAAGATGCAATCTTTTAAAACCTTGTACATAGCATGGTTTTGGAATTATTGATGTAAATATGAACAAGCAATATTTGATGCCTAAAGGCGGCAGCAGGAATTAACTAAAGATGCACCTGGAGGCGTCACTTGGATGTAATGAGTTAAAGTTTCATCTATAGTCTAGAATTACTTCCTCTGCTGCTGAACACAATGCCTGCTTTCATGATGGAGAAGAATGGCCGGGAAGCACTTGCAGGTCATGGAGAAGCTAAAGGCAATCCAGTTGTCCACAGATCTCTTGTTTGAAATAATAAGGTCTACCACCATGGATGTGCAAAAAATGTAAACTAGTATCAGAGAATGATGACATATAGCTAGCTACATTAAAATAGAATTAACCCAGCAACAAGCAGACATCATGCAGCAATGGGTGACAACTACAACCCATTCCAGGGACATACAGGAACTTCACCATTATGTACAGTTTATAGAGCAGAAGATGAAAGATATATATACATTTTAGTTCCCAGACACAGCATTATGGTGATTGGTTTCTCACAGAAAAAAATAGTAGTATGATTTTCTGGCCAGGCCAGCAGCTTCTATTATTGGACAAGCACATAAGATTACCCCATGAACTGTTAATAATAGACCATGGCATTTATTTTTAAATAACTAAATTTTAATGACAGAGAGAGAATTCCTAGAGAAGACACAAAGAACTGGGACCAAAGCTCACTATAGCAGAATATCAAATTTGGATAACATCTGACTACAGCATGAACTTCCAAGATGGCTGCATACTGAGTAACAGCTTAATTTCAGTTCTCCCACTGTGAAAACAGAAACTCAGAAAAGAAAGCCAGTGAATTTGTCTTTTGGGATAAATTTCAGTTACTGGATAGTAAGTGCACCACACAGATTCCAGAAAAGAAGAAATCTAGAAAAGTTGAAAGAAAAACAAATATGAAAGCAGAGGAGAAAACACTGCAGCTGTTCAGCAAAAAGCTGTTCAAGTTGTTGCTTTGATACAAGACATGTCTTTCAGTGATCTAGAGGAAAAATAAATTATATGTGCTTAGAGCTTATTAAAATTAATGAAACTCTGAAGGAGTATTTCAACTCAAATAGCAAAAGGCTGGAAAAATGGAAGATGATTTAAACAGATTTAAACAGATATTCAGATAAGCTGATAAAACTGCAAAAATCAGAAGTTGAAATCAAGAAAAGGGTGACTGAGTATGAGACTGCCAAAGAAGAGATGTTTCAAAAAATGGTAGAATTAGAGAACAAATCACCTGGGGAAAACCTGAGATTTTCTGCTATACCAAAGAAACTGGAAGGAATGGACTGTATTAATTTTAGGAAAAATAAACAACTGGACTGCTATTCCACAGCAGGATCTGTTAATTGAAAGGGCACATAGTGTGCAAAGCTGGCCATGTGAAAGCAGCCAAAACCTCTAATAGTAAAGATGTAGTTCTAACAAAAGAAAGTTGATTCTGATGAAACTGTGGCAGAAAGATAAAGTACTAAAAGTCTGAGACAGTGAGTGTTTGTAGAAAATGATTACTCACTGTACACCAGGCAGATGAGGAGTAAGTTTATACCAGCAATCAGGGGATGTTGAGAAGCAGATGTGAGATTTAAGCTGCTGTATTCAGGGATCTTCAGAATATTTTTTCCATGGAGGGTCAAAGTCATTTTTGATGCAGAACATACTAAAGAGGAAATACAAAAGTGTGTCCAACAAAACTGAGCTATCAAACAGAAGGGGATTCTTATTATTCTTCTGATAAAAAACTAATAGACAGATTATGCCAGTGAAACCTTTTCCAATGCTTCAAAGGAAAATGCTTGAGAGAGAAAAAAATTGCAGGAGTTGACTAGAAGAGTCAGTAATATGTTGCAAATTAACCAGAGACATGAGTTGGGAGATGAAGATCAACAGGAAGAAAATCAGCAACTTGGAAATTAAAGAATAAATGTGGGATTACAAAGCATCGGTCACATTTGCAAAATATGGTGGAACAAGAAAAGCCTGGAAATATTAGACTTTTTTTTTTACTTTGTTAAACTTGTAGGGAACTCCAAAGCATATGCCCTACTTCATGTCATTAATGTCTGGAAGAACATTAAGGAAGGGGAAAGAGGAAGGAAAGACATAAGTGTAAGTAAAACAATTTTTGTTCTTAACAGTATTTTTATAAAACATGACATATACTGTGCATTATATAGTAAAGCTTTTTCAGTTATTTTTGTTGTAATTGGGATAGTAAAGTAAACAAGTGCCCCCTTTCCCTGTCTTTCCTTCTTGTCCAATTTTAAAAACTGTAAGCACTGCAGTGTAAAAAAGAGAAGAAAGCCTGGACAAAAGAGCATGACATGAGTAAAACTGATATGCTTTTTCTTACTTTTGCATAGGGGAATGACTGGTTTAAGGCTCTTGGCTTGATCTAACAAGTTTTAAGTGAAAGTAAGGAAATAAAAGAACACTGAATGTAATGAAAAGTTTCTTTTAGCAAATAAATATTCATAGTGCAACATGAGAAATTTGTAGCTGAAGGCAACTATGTATCGGGTTCTCATGTTTCCATGGAGACAAGCTGATAAGTCAGTAAAAACAGAATACTTTTTTATCTCAATGGCTAAAAAATAATGTTTTCAGAAATATTCAAGTTGCTTTCTACATCTGGGAGAGGAATAACAATAACACAAAAATATACAGTACTTATTATAAGTAAAAGCCCAGGCTGCACCATGTGTCTTGCATGAATAACCTTCATTATTGGTCAGTTCAAGCCTGTGAGAGTAGCTGCCAGTCTGTGACAATTGTTCCTGTTAGGAGTATTAAGCTTCATTATTTGAAGATGTACATAGTTTTGTGTGTTTGTATTAAGTTAACATGTTGAGGGGGGTTGTTTTTTTTTTTCAGGGTTTTCATTAAAACAAAAAGTCTTGTAAGATGTGACATAGGTTCAAATGGATATGACAAGAAACAGCCATATAAAAGATCAACTTACAAAACATTAGGGTATGTATGTAACATAAAACTGAAACTAGACATTTTAAAAAGCTGTTATACATAACAGGTGGGAATAATAACTTCTTAGTGTAATGACAATACTTTCCATATTATCTTTTATTGTGAATGGTCTCAGATGTATACAAAAAAGAAAGAGTAGTGAACTATATTAAAAATGCAAAGTGAAAATATCTATGCTACAAGAGACACATTTGGAAAAAATAAGCATGTGAATTTGATAAAGAAAGGATTTCATGATGATTATTTAGCAGAACTTCTGGGACAAAGGAAGTTGGATTACTTACATTAATTGCTAGAGGAATTATCATTGTGATAGAAGAGGGGAAAAGCTAATAGTGGTAGAGTTTTCGTAGTAAGGGGCTACTAGTAAGGGAGGAGGATTACACGTGCATGCATTTATATTCCACCTAAAACTGCTACAATGGAGTTTAAGAAAACTCTGGAAGAAATAATAAATTTTCATCAGGGATTATTACTTATAGGTTGGGACTGGAATTTGATTTGCAACAATGAGGATGTATCTATGGGGCCTGGAAGGGAAAATATGACAAAAGAAGGGAGATTTTTTAAGAAATTTATGAAAATATTTGGTATGGAAGATGTAAATGCAGAAGTTGGAGCTTGGAGAGAATTAGCATATTTTCCCCCAAGGTACACTAACTGGACTAGGCTAGATAGAAATTATATTTCACAGGAACAAGTGGATTTAATTGAAAGTTTTGATATGTATCCTATAACTATTTCAGCTCACACACCAATAATAACTAAAATAAAAATGTAGGGGAATGAAATAAAAATGAGTCACTGGTGCTTTCTCACCTATCTGTTAAACAGAGAGGAATTTAAGGAACTGGGTAGTTGAACATTTTCAAGAGTTATTAGGGAAGCTAGACATTTCTTCACAAAATATAGTTAGGGAGTGGAATCAAACAAAAGCGGAGTTAAGTAAAAATAAAATGAAAAAAAAACATATAATTAAGAAGTAACAAGAATTATTTAGAATGTCTGATAAATGTTAAAGTATTGCAGAATAGGAGGAATCTCACAGAACAAGAAGAGGTGCAACTTCTTCCTCTTCTGGCTTTTCCTGGTTAGGGGTCACCACAGTGGATCACCTGTCTGCCCATGATTGGCAGTAGAGTTTTACGGTGTTGAGTTGCCAGCCTGGCACCCAACCTTCCACAAAAGGCACATACATGCATGCACTCATGCGTAGTGCCAATTTAAAGAGTTCAATCCACCTACTTCTTTGGGATGTAGGAGGAAACCGGAGCACCCGGAGGAAACCCACGCAACCACAAGGAGGACATGCAGACTCTGCACAGAAGGCATCCCTGCTAAGGATCAAACCTGAGAACCTCATTCTGTGAGGTGGCAATGCTAACTGCTGCACCACCGTGACCGCCCAAGAAGAGGTACAACTGCAGAGTGTTAAAGAGAAAATAAGGGACTACCAGGATAATATGCATGAGTTTAGAAAAATTGCTGTTAAGCAACTGTTTTTTTTATAACTCCAGAGCACAAAAGCTTTTAGCACAATGGCTCAGGCAACAGAAAGTAGAAAAGGTTATTGCCAAGTTTAGGAAGCCTATAACAAAGACAATAACCAAAAGTTCTGTAGAGGTAGTAGAAATATTTCAGAACTGTTATAAAAATCTGTATAAAACAAAGAAATGTGGAAATCAGGAAAAAGTACAAATGGAAATGTTTATGGAAGAATTAAATATGCTAAGGTTAGTGGTAGATAAGGCTTATCTGCTAACAGTGAGGAGGAGATGATATAAAAAATGGTTATGTATAACCAATCTATTGGAAAATCTCCAGGATTAGATGGTATTCCTGTGGAAGTTTGGAAGCTAGGGGGGAAGAAAGTGATAAAGATCTGGAAGATTTTAACAATATTTCAAAAGAAGGAGAAGTACCAATATCCTAAAAGAAAGTCGTGGTGGCTGTACTACCTGAAGATGTAAAGACCCATCAGATTCAGCTTCATACAGGCCTATTTCAATTCAAAACCATGATTATAAAGTGTTTATGTCTATAGTGGCTAAAAGAATGGCAAAGGTGTTGCCGAAATTGATAGATATGGATTAGTGTGGTTTTGTGGAGTGGAGGCAAACATTTGGTAACATTATTTGAACAATTATGATTCAGATGAAAGCAGAATGTAAGAAAATTGCACTATTGTTGGTGGATCTTGATGCAGAGAAAACATTCAACAGAGAAGGCTGGGATTTTATGAGTCAGGCAATGGATGTATTTGCATTCCCTGACAAAATAATAAGGTTTAATTAGGAGGATATATGAGGAATTGATGGTGAAAATTAAAGTGAGGAGGTTCCTCTCTGATAAGTTCTGTTTGATGAGAGGAACCCAGCAGGGGTGTATTTTTTACTCTTTGTTATTTGTGTTATATTCAGAACCACTGGCAAAGAAACTAAAGTACTTAGAAATTTAAGGATATAATTGTTATGATAATCAAGAAAAGTTGACTTTATTTGCAGGTGATATTATTTTGTATTTCATAAAACAAGAAAAAGGCAAAAGATGCTGTTAAAAGAATGGGGTAATTAGTAGGGCATATAAAATGCTGCATGCTAACTATAGGAGTCAGAAGAAGTTAGAAAGGATTAGGAAGAGAGATTGGATAAACAGTTCACATAGAAACAATAGGAGGTTATATGTATGGCTCCCAAATATGCAACAAAGTCTAGATGATTTAAGATCTTAGATTGGAAGCATTTACATAAGTATTTTATACCCCAAACAAACTCCAAAGAAATTTCCATAGGTAGACTGCAAATGTTTGAGATGTGATTGGGAAAAAGAGGTAATTGGGAGCATATTTAGAGAGTGTAATGAGTTGGCAATATTTAAAAATTCCCTGCAGACTACTCTATCAGAAATACTGAGTGAGCAAACTGGTGTAACTAAAGATATTCTCTTTTTGAGGTGTGATACAGAATCGTAATTGTCTAGACATTGTAAGCCCTTGCTGAGTTTAATTCTGATGGCTGCCAAAAAACAGTTACTAGAAAATGGAAATCAAAGTCTAAACCAACCATACTAGTAGTAAATATAGCAACAAACATAAAAGAACTTCAAGTGGGATCTTTAGTATATGGCAGGACCAAATTACATAGAAAAAAATAGGAATTGTGGGAACAATACATGCAGAATAATGTTTTGGAGGAGGAATGAGGTTTAAGGGAAAGCAGGAATTGAAAGAGCTATGTAATTTCTGACTGGCAATGATTTATAGACTATAGGTGATTTATAATGTTTGCAACTGAAAATATGTTAATATGTTTTTTCATTTGTATAAATGTATGATTGCCCAAAGCCGTGGTGGTACAGCGGTAGCATTGTTGCCTCACAGCAAGACATTCTCCTGTTCGATTCACAGCTGCAGTGCCTTCTGTGTGGAGTCTGCATGTCCTCCCTGCGGTCGAGTGGCCTCCGAAAGACATGCGTGAATGGGCGTGCTTTCGCTGAAGGTTGGGCATCAGGCTGGCAACTCAGTACCATAAAAAAAAAAAAAATCTACTGCCAATCATTAGTGGACTGGAGTTCGCTGTGGCGACCCCTAACTGGGAAAAGTTGAAAAGACAAACAAATAAATGTACGATTGCCTGTGTCATAAATGATAATTCAATAAAGATGTTTCTTGTTTAAAAAAACATCTGTCTACAGTGCCTCATTTAGAAGAAGAGTGATTGTTCCTTACTTATTCGCATTATGTCATGTCTGAATAATAGGAATATAAAAACAATGTTAAGCTTGCCACAGGAAGCTAATCAGTTTATCCTAGGTAAAAGGGGGTTGGAGACTAATTTGTATTCTGAGGTCACAGAAAAGTGGGCCCCCAACTGTTGGGAAATAAAAAGATGGATAGGGCCTCCTCTTCCTCCACAAATAAGCCTTTGATGGTGAAGAAGAAAAAGGATCCTAGCTATGGACAATGAACAAACAGTATGGAGAAAAAAATCTCATATACAGTCAATTTTGTTCTGACTTGCAATCACTACCTTCAATAAATACTTCTTTATCAGGGTAGAGTACACAGTCTAATAAAAAGCTAGTACAAAATAGCCAGTTATCCATTTATGAAATTTCAAAGTAGGAGATAGCCTCATTGAAACAGCTGTGAGGATTAAAGAAATTGTGCTCCATTACCTGCTTGATTGAGGGTTTGGTCATATCTTGGAACTGGCAGTGTCATGAGCAACCCTGGATGGGACTGTTGATGTCTTTCTCTCCCTCTGTCCCCCCTGAAATAGTTAACTGTGATTTACTGTTCTGGGATAGGGAACTTAAGGGACTTTTGATATGTACATTTTGTTTGGGAATAAAGTGCCTCACTAGGTGTGCCTGGCTTTCTATACTATTTATAGATTTGAATGGCAATGTCACATGTTTCATTTGGGATTGCACAAGTCTACAAAAGTATAAGAGATAATTACATGAGGGGAAAGCTACATATGATGTGTTGGTCCTTAGATTCTATCAAGCACAACAATGGCAGTTTGATATATAGTGTACTGGATGGCCCATGAGGCTAGTAGAAACACCTTGTAAAGTTAACACCCAGCCTTGTGACCTAGTCCAGCTGAACACTTTGTGTTTTTTATTGTGTTAGTATCTCACCAGACACCTGCAGCAACTGGACAGACCACAGAGGTTTCTAACCAAGAGAATCCAGGACCTCCAAAATGTGACTTACATGAAAAGAATGAAAGCCCTGTCACTGTACTGTGTCATACAGGTTGCTGAAAGCCGACCTGTGACTGGCCTACACAGCAGTCTCTGACCCTGCCCTAATGGAAATACTGCACATCCGCAAATCAAATTGGACAAGAGTCACTCATTCCAGGAATCTCAACCTAGCCTGTAACATTAACAAAGCATGTTGGAGAGACAGATATATCTCCCAGAGATTGCTCCTCCTGTGGAATAAGCTCCCACTTCACATGAAGCAGAGCTCATCAATGACCCTATTTAAACATAACCTGGACAATTGGATGGGTGACTGTAAATTCACCCTGGGATGGCACCTATCTCCCTCATGGACAGGAGTAGTTGGTGATGATCATAGAATCACTCTGCTGACAACAACCATCTAACTATGACTAATTATGGTACATCGCTTTTTACATAGCTAGGCCCTAGCGCCATTAGGCTAGTAAACATCTATGAACCTATGATCATATAATACACAATATTATAGTGAGTTTTCCTTTAAGACTCATGTAACCCTATATAAAGATGTTAATATGCTTTGAATATTTTTTGTAGATTGGTAAGCATTTCTCAGATAGCTGGAGTAATGGTTGGCGTCCTCTTTGGGCAGACCACTCCCTGAAGGATGGTTGGATTTGGCTTTTTTTCTTGTCTGTTTTGTCATTGCATACATACATTATATAAATCATAAATCTAACCCTGTTAGACAATCTGCTACAGCATGCTAACTGATGATATACTTTGAAAGCTGGAAAGGTATCAAGCAACACAGTAATACTCTGTAACTTTCAGGTTCTTGCCCTGTTTATGCACAGTGAAACATCTGCAAGTTTTGTAAAGTTCCAGTTTGGTATTATTGACAAAGGTAATATACCCCATAGGAGATGGGATTGGGAGACATTACTTGAATACAGAGACCTTTACAGGTAGCTCAAACTGAATGCCACCACTGCCCCAGGATTGAATGAGAATGTGTCAATCATACCTGTTTTAAATGCAGGTCAATGAGGTTATAATGTTACAAATTTGTTTTGTTTATGTCTGTATGTTATTTATAATTATTTTTCAATAAATTCTTTTGTTGGCATTTTACGGTTAGATGAGATGGGATTAAGTAAATGTAATTTATTATGAGTTTTATCAAGTAAAGTATTAATTACAGTTGTTTTGTGTATAACTTTAAATGCAATTAAGAATATGATTGGTTGGTTAATATATTTAACCTTTTTCATTAAAGATTTTTATGCTACTTCTTTTCTGTTTCCGTAGTAGTGGTATTGAACACACACCTTTCTTCTTGGGGAAAGGAAATGCAAGAAGATATCATTTGCATAAGTTAGAATGGGAATGGGGCTTCCACCACTGTTAAAGATACAACTGTAGTGGAGTAGGTATTGAGACATGTACCCAAGACTGTGTTCTATAGAAAGCATGCTCATGGTCTTAAATTTCTAAGCTGTACCTCTTCATTGAAGAGGGGGGTTACTACATGACTACATATGTTTTTGGAAAGGTAAGTGGTGGACAAGTAGGAAATGTGGTTTGTTAAAGGTTACACTGCTCTCTGGGTGAAATACTTTTTATCAGCCAAATGTGGGGGATGTATCACCTCTTAAAGCCTTATTTGCACCCCTTATGGGGTTGACTACTCCTCATTACATTATCGCTGATTTTTAATGTGCTGATGGACCCATTGGTACATAGGGATCCCCTGGAAGAAGAAAGTTACAGGATGTAGAGTTTGCAAAACCATTTATGCTAGATGAGATAAATGCTAACTGGAAAGTGCATCATCCCACAGAACTTGATTATATTTTACAGGACAGACAAAAAATGCCAGCAGGTAAGATATATAGATTATTAAAAAAGTTGAAATGCATTTGATAAAAGAAGTGACAGTTCCAGTAAACTCCCTATCAGATCACGCCCTTGTGAAACTGCCACTGAGATTACAGCATATAGGTAAACGTCTAGTACAATGGAGATCTGACCACTTGTTTTTTAAAGAAAACCTATTTTATTTAGCCTATGAAAGGTTGGATTATCTGGGGAGTTCATGAGGAAATGAGGTTAGCATGTTAACATTTTTTTTCAAATTATAATGCGAAGAGAAGATTATGACACAAAAGAAAATACTCTGGCTATAAAGGGAAAAAAGTCTTGCAGGTAGGAAAAGGAGTTTCAAATTAATTTTTCCAAAATGAAACCTTGTAATTACATTAATATTCTGAAGGACAAATTATCTTCCAACTTCAGTCCACCCACTCTCTCCCCTCTATTCTCCCTCTCATACCCTCCTAAGATCAGTTTAGAAAAAGTCATTTTTACATGTGCTGAAATTAGTACTTCCATAGGTCTTAACAGTACCCTTCTCAGTAGGCATACAGGGATAAAGCTTTCGGGCTAACCACCTTTCATCAGTACAATTAAAATAAGACTTTTCTTCCTTTTAAGTAGGAGATAATTAACATCACATGATCCAGCCAGTCTATCCAAAAAAAAACTTTTCTGCAAGAATTTTTTTAAAAAAAGATTTTTCTTAAAAATTCTAAAACCATATATTAAATACAATATATAATATAGTAAACAAAAAATAAGAAAATATTGAAGCTTATAAGTATAGAAGGAAAATTTCCTATGTTATTCAATTATACATTTTCTCTCTGTTTTTTTACCAATACTGGCTTCAAGCTCACAGTATTATTTAAGCCTGGATTACTGTCGGCTTGTAGTCTGATAATCCCCTCATATTCTTTTAACTCCAGGGCATTATTCATATCACCACCCCTATTTCCCATTACTATCATGTCGATCACCCTAAATTTAAACTGATGTTCTGGACCATTGTCAGAAATGTGCTTACTCAAAGCATTTGTCAATAATTTCCTTCTAATTTCTGACTTATGTTCCCCTATTCATTCCTTCAATTTCCAGGTAGTTTTACCAACATAAAATGCAAAACATGCCACACGTGGCTAAATAAACCACTTGAGTTGTGTTGCATGTTGCGGCAGTGTTGAAAGAATACTCTTTACCTGTTATTGGATGTTTAAAGGTATCTGTTCCGTCATAGATATCATTACAGAAAATGCAATTGTAACATTTCTTTGTTCCTACTTTACTTATTATATCCTTCTTCCATCCCCCCTTAAAATCCTTATAACACAATTTCATTTTTAGTGTTTCTGAATTCCTATAGGAAAAAAATGTTTTTTCTCCAACTATATTCTTTATTTCTGGCATAGCCATCAAAATGGTCCAATTTTTTCCAGTTATGTTTGTTTACTCCTTCCATATTAGTATCTGCAGTGGTGGTGCTGCAGTAGCGTTGTCGCCTCATAGTAAGACGCTGTCCGGTTCAATTCTCAGCTAGAGCGTCTTCTGCGTGGAGACATGCATGGGCATACCTTCGTTGAAGGTTGTGTGTCAGGGCTGGTAACTCGGCACGTAAAAATCAACTGCCAATCATTAGCGGACCGGAGTTCCGCTGTGGCGACCCCTAACCGGGAAAAGCCGAAAGACACAAAAAAACTCCTTCCGTATTAGTATTAAAAGTAGTGACATATCTAGTTATATGTCTCTTCTTTTCCTTCAAGGGTCTCTCCTGCTGCAATGGACCAAACATTGGTCTATATTCATCCTGCCTACCTCTTATTACATCTTTATAAATTTCATCCACTAATGTTGATGAATAACCATTATCATTAAACTCTTGTAACATACTTTTAGCCTGCATTTCAAAGTTCACTTCCTTGGTGTTAAGTTTACTTACTCTAATCAATTATGCTTTCAAGGTTCCTTTGAAAGTATGTGGTGCATGCATACTATGTCTATTAATATACCTACAAATGGCCACCTCTTTTTTATGTATAGTTGTTTCTATTCTATTTCCTTTCTTATATAGCTGAACATCCAAAAATGTTATATATATGTTATAAATCATAGACAGACATATTTATACTTGATATATGTTTTTGCCTCATTAAAAGAAATTTGTTTTAACATAGTTTCTTCATTCAACAGCTTTTATGAATGTAACTGAGAATGAATTGAGAGCATATTATTCTAAGATAAAAAGAAATAGGAAATATAATATGACGTATGATGAATATAAAGCACTGCAATTGTTAGAAAGAGATGACAGAATTGTTATAAAACAAACTGATAAGGGGGGAGCAACTGTTATAATGGATTGTGAAAAATATTTTGAGTCATTTAAAATGATGTTAAATGAAGAAAATATATTTAAACAAATTTATTTTAATGAGGTGAAAAAACATATATCAATTTTAAATATGTCTGTGTATGATTTACAACTAACTAATGATATAACCTTAGAGCTATTTAACTATGTTTATTTAACTATGTCTCATGTCCCAGGATCCCTCAGATATATGGGATCCCTAAAATTCACAAGGCTATTGACAATCCACCCTTGAGGCCTATAGTCTCAGGGGGAGGTAGGTCTACAGGACCAATCTCAAAATATTTACAAACAATATTGGCAAAATATCTAGCCAGATGTCCTAGCATTCTTAGGGACACTGATAGTTTTCTAGTTGATTTATTTGAATGGCATAAGGGATATATAGAAGAAAATTTATTGTTTGTTACACTAGATATTACCTCACTTTTTACGGTTATACCAAATGAGCATGGGATAGAGGCCATATGGAACTTTCTTAATATGGAAATAAAGTTGCAAGCTGGAGAGACAGAAAACATCTGCACATTACAGAAATAGTGTTAACACAAAATGCGTTTATTTTCGATAGTGTACCCTACCTGCAACTAACCAGAGTGGCAATAGGAACACCAGTGGCAAATACATATGCGAATCTGGTGCTATATGAATGGGAGAAGAAATATGTTCTTAGTAAGATCAATAACCTCAATAGCAAAGTTGTTTTTTATAAGAGATTTGTAGATGACTGCTTTCTGGTATGGCAGGGGAATAAAAAAGAACTAGATACTTATCTGAGTTATTTAAATTCCACAACATAATTCTTGAAGTTTAAAATGATGGTATCAGAAGAAAATATAACATTTTTGGATGTTCACCTATATAAGAAAGGAAATAGAATAGAAACAACTATACATAAAAAAGAGGTGGCCATTTGTAGGTATATTAATAGACATAGTATGCATGCACCGCATACTTTCAAAGGAACCTTGAAAGCATAATTGATTAGAGTAAGTAAACTTAACACCAAGGAAGTGAACTTTGAAATGCAGGCTAAAAGTATGTTACAAGAGTTTAATGATAATGGTTATTCATCAACATTAGTGGATGAAATTTATAAAGATGTAATAAGAGGTAGGCAGGATGAATATAGACCAATGTTTGTTCCATTGCAGCAGGAGAGACCCTTGAAGGAAAGGAAGAGGCATATAACTAGATATGTCACTACTTTTAATACTAATATGGAAGGAGTAAAAGAATAATTGGAAAAAAATTAGACCATTTTGATGGCTATGCCAGAAATAAAGAATATAGTTGGAGAAAAAACATTTTTTTCCTATAGGAATTCAGAAACACTAAAAATTAAATTGTGTTATAAGGATTTTAAGGGGGGATGGAAGAAGGATATAAAAAGTAAAGTAGGAACAAAGAAATGTTACAATTTCATTTTGTGTAATGATATCTATGACAGAACAGATACTTTTAAACATCCAGTAACAGGTAAAGAGTATTCTTTCAACACTGCCGCACCATGCAACACAATTCAAGTGGTTTATTTAGCCACATGTGTGGCATGTTTTGGATTTTATGTCGGTAAAACTACCCGGAAATTGAAGGAACAAATAGGGGAACATAAGTCAGAAATTAGAAGGAATGTATTGACAAATGCTTTGAGTAAGCACATTTCTGACAATGATCCAGAACATCAGTTTAAATTTAGGGTGATCGACATGATAGTAATGGGAAATAGGGTTGGTGATATGAATAATGCCTTGGAGTTAAAAGAATATGAGTGGATTATCAGACTACAAGCCGACAGTAATCCAGGTTTAAATAATACAGTGAGCTTGAAGCCACTATTGTTAAAAAAATAGAGAGAAAATGTATAATTGAATAACATAGGAAATTTTCCTTCTATACTTAATAAGCTTCAATATTTTATTTGTTGTTTACTATATTATATATTCGATTTAATATATGGTTTTAGAATTTTTAAGAAAATCTTTTTTTAAAAAAATTCTTATAGAAAAGTTTTTTCTGGATAGGCTGGCTGGATCATGTGATGTTAATTATCTCCTACTTAAAAAGAAGAAAAGTCTTATTTTAATTGCACTAATGAAGGGTGGTTAGCCCGAAAGCTTTATTGGGGTATTAAATCTGTTGGCACTATTTTTTGTGTGAATTTTGTGGATTATATACAGTGCTGTTCTGTGTTTTTGTGAATACAGGGATAAAGTCCTACTTAGCAAAACATGTCCATCAACTCTTGAGTCCGAACCTCACCACTAGTTATATTTGAGGTATGGGAAATGGCGGTTGTGGTGCCCTTGATTAGAGGTGGCTCCTTTACTGATCCTGAGAATTACAAGCCTATTAATCTCACTAGTCTTATTTACAAGGCTACAGAACACAGCATAACTGAATTAACAAAGATACAGATGACTTTATAACCTTGCATACATACCATTTCAGCTTGGCAAATTACATCAAGTCTGCTCAACCAGGCTGAATTCTTTGAAGCAGATACTGAGGCCATGGATAAAGGGACATGCAATCCACATGCCTGATCTGAAGCTTGTCAAGTCCTTAAACATTATCCCCCTTGGTGGGATTATTGACAAACCTTCCCAATTCTTCTTCGCTCATATAAAGTTGATAACCCACACCTTTAAAGTTAGAGGTATTTGCTATTGACATAAAAGAGAAAGCTGTAGTGTCCCATGGGACTCTGTCCTGTGCCATTTCCTCTTTAATAAGTATTTATTTGACACAAAAGCCAATATCAATGGACTAGAGTGAACCATGTTTTTGGATGATTGCAAATTAGGGCTATTTATAAAAACTTATCATGATACTTACATTTTCTAACAATGACTGGTCCAAACAAATGCTTAATGTATTATTCATGAGCTTACCCTAATCAACAAGTAATGCAGCATAGTTTTCTTTCACAAACCTAACTTCACTACTATGTTCTATACAGAAAAGTCTATACATTCATCATGAACTTGAACATCACCACCATGTTGCTGCTTTTTGTAGAAAATTCTTCTCCCTTGCTCAACGAATCCTTTGTAGTATCTCCTTAAGGTCCAAATAAGTTATGGTTCCACTTTATTCATCTCTTATTAGGCCCATAATTGAATATAATACACCTTCTGTCAGGTATCTTACACCTTCTGGCAGGTATCTCACCAAGCATCTAAACTGAAATAGATCTCAGGTCTTAGCTACTCTAGCAGAGACTAAAACATTGCCCTTCAAAGGGACATAATAGTGTTGAAGAACATTTTAAGACAGTTTCAGATTTTCTCATGATACAAAATCAATGAAGCTAAAACAAAGGCAGTAGAGGTAAATTATGTACACACACGCAAATTGATCAAGCAATATCCATACTTATGGGGACATGATAAAATGAAGTATTAGGAGTATGGATTAAAATGACTCTTTTGTGGCAGCTAAGGATATGTGGGAGGAGACTAAACAGAAGATAATACAAAAACTGAGAAATTGGAAGCTTTGTTATATGGATATGCATAATAAGGTACAAGCAGTTAAAATGTTTTTAGTCCATTTAGTTTTATACCCTGGTCAGGCATATTTTTATCAACCAGCAAAGAAGATGAGGATAGCAATTAAAAAGAAAAAGAACTGAAGGACTTTATGTGTGAGGGGAAGATGACAAGGGTCAAGTGGGATAAGATGATTCTTCCAATAGAACAAGCAGACTAGGATTACCCAATTTGAAGGGGTATTTTAGAGCAACACAGTTAAGGCACTTATATATAGCAGAAACATAAAACTATCATTCAAAGTGGAAAGTGATGATGATGGCACAGGGGAAAAGCTCAAGAAACAAGGAGAGACTGGAATTTTGGATCAGACCCTTAAAGAGAATGACAATAATCATACAGAATATTATATTCATAAAGTAGCAGAATGTATGTTGAGAACTTAGCCAGCATGGGAATGGAGTAAAGAGTTTTTGTCAATAGTGATGGCTGCAATTAGGGATACAGACATTAGGCCAGGGGGGCTGGAATTTATTGGAGAAAACTGGCAAAGAATCCAAGGTTTTGGGAGCAAATAACTAGACAGGGAAAGATAATAGAATGCGAAGATGCCAATAATTTATTTGGACTGCAGGTTAGAGATTGCTTTCCCTATCAAGGATTGATATGAAAGTATAGGCAAATAGAAAGAAATAAAGTGGTTACTAAACAAAAGACCAGCACTAGCAGAGTTTTTTAATAGAATCTAGAACAGAAGCTGCAGTTAACAAAGGAATAATTAGTAGAGCATATAAAATACTGTGTAACAGCTACAAGAATCAATCAGAGGAGCCTGGAAAGGATTGGGAAGAGAGAGTGGATAAGCAATTCACAAAGAGACAATAGGGGGGATATATGTTTATCATCCAAATATGCAACAAAGTTTAGAAGATTTAGGATCTTTGCTTGGAAGTGTTTACACATGTATTTTTATACTCCAAGTAGACTCCAAAGAACTTTTCCTCAGGTAGACAGGAATCATTGGCTCACTACTGTTTAAACATTTTTACCAACCTATTATTTATATCCTGTCCACAGTCACCACTTGGGCAATATGCAGATCACTCCACAAGTCATCACCATAGCTGATTCCCTCTCTGACCTAAATACAATCACACAAAAATCCTTCTTATCCATAGAAAACTGACTCACCAGTAATCAGTTAATTCTAAATCCTAAGAAGAATAACTCCTGTTTTTTATTCCCCAAACTATGAACCACCTTAAATCTTTCTTCTCAATCTCATCCCTTAATAATACATCCATCACAGTGGAATCTCACACCAAGCTTCTGGGGGTCATCATTGATAACCAACTCAAATTTGACCTGCATGTTCTCAACAACATCAAGAAAACCCACAAAAAACTTGGACTCCTTTATGGAAAGAAAGAAATTCTGACCAACAAAGCTAAAATCTCCATATCCCATGCCTGACTTCTCCCTAACCTAATTTATGGATCACAAATCCTCACCAATCTTCAAACCTCTCTCTAAGAAAATTAGAATCCGCCTAAAATAAAATTGTTAGATTAACTGCAGATCAAACCTACTACAATCACCACGCTCTTGCTCTGAAAACTTAAAGTGGTTAGAATTTCCCCATCTTCTGGTTCTTTCTCAGCTTCAGACCATACATTCTATATTGCATATGCTGTCCTTCTGTCCTAACATAGCCCCACTGGTCTATCTCTACACCCCACTAACGTCCCTCCGAAGCACTGAACAAAACCTCCTTCAAATCTACAAGCCTAAAAGCAGAATAGGACAAAATCTTTACAGCTAAATCTTGGAATAAACTTCCTTTGAATATAAGAAATGTAAATCACCTCAAAAATTCAAAACTGCTACCAAAAACTTTCTCTACAGTACATGGATTTGTCACTGCAACTACCCTCCTTGACTGTCCACCCTGTACTCTTCACCTCCCTCTGACCTACCTCCCTTTCTTCCTCATATCTCTACTCTTAGCTGTACATTGATTTTTGACTTCCACTTGTTCTTTGTTATTAGACCTAACTTGTCAACTAAATATCTACAACTCTTATCCTTGTACAATTTTTCTCAAACTATGAAATGGACCCTCAATTACAGTAGTTGTGTTGCTTGATTAATTGGTATATGTTTGTATTTACCCACTGATGTGTTAAATTAGTACGTCATTATTTTGTTAACTCATTTTTATGAAATACTGTATCCTGAGATTTTGTTATTCTATATGTTTGTACTAATTGTGGAGCTTTTCTCCCAGGGCCTCCACTAAAAAAGGGCTTTGGCTCAGTTGGACTAACCCAGTCACCAAATGTCAAATAAATAAAATAAATAAAGAAAATGTTGGAGGTGTGATGAGGAAGAAATAGATAACTGGGAACATATTTTCTGGGAGTGTAATGACTTTAACGATTCCCTGCAGACTGCTATATTAGAGATACTGGGTGAGCAAACTGGTGTTACTAAGGAAATTAACTTTTTGAACTAAGATTCAGAATCAGAATTGCCTAGACATAGTAAGACTATTATGAGTGTAAATATGGTGACTGCTAAAAAAGCAATTACTAGAAAATGGAAATCAAAGTCTAAACCAACTTTACTAGAAGTAGTGAATATAGTAACAGAGATAAAGCAACTGGAATTGGGATCTTTAGAGAAGGGAAGGAGAAAACTACATTGGAAAAAATGGGAATTGTGGGAACATTATATGCTGAGGAGGAACAAGGTTTAAAAGAAGGAAGAATTTGAATGATCTATGTAATACTTAATTACTTGATATATTATAAGTGATGTATAATGCTTGCATCTACAGTATTCTCAATGGGGTCTGTGATGTATAATGTTTGCAACTAAAATTGTATTAATGTGGTTTGGTTTTCATTTATACAAAAGTAAGATTGCCTATGTCATATGTGATAATTTAATAAAGATTTTTTTGTTTAAAAAAGAAGTCTTGCCCTTCTACTCTGTCATACAGAGTCCTAAAGGGTGATCCCTGCTTAGTATTCCATGCTCCTTCACCTAAGCAGAATCAGTGGTAAAGCAAACACCTGCTCTAGAGACCTAAGCATATACTATCTCATCAGCAACACCAGATAGCATGACAGATACATCACTCAATGCAGCCCTGGTTTTTGGAAGACAGTGCCCTTTCATATTAAGCAGACTACTTCTCTAGTAACCTTCAAAGTCAGTCGGGATGAGTGATTGCTAATTTCCACTGGAGATAAGTGGCAAAAGTCATTTTAATGTAGGACAGTGTCAGTCTCCCACCAGTACTGGGTGATGTGGTTGAGCTCCTCAAATTTATAAATTCAGAGAATAATATTATATTTTTACATTTTCAATTTATTGTAATCATTTTCCTTGCAATCGCTAAAACTGACCATAAAAGAGACTCTTGTGTTCCTGGAATAACTTCTGGAAGTGGAGTATCAAACAATATTAATGAATTTGTTGTTATACATTTATCTGACCACAATGCTTGAGTAAAATTTTTAAACTTCTTCCAAAACGGAGATATCATTTTACACTCTAGCATCATATGTAACCAGTCTGCAACTAATTTATCACCACATGTCCAACAGTTAACATTTGATATTTTATTATTGCAACCTTATGAGGGGTTATGAAATATCTATGCAAAAATTTTCAGGTATATTTCCAATATCTACAAACCATATTAACACAATTATTCTTGATGATTTCAATATCAGTGCTATTGGGAAAGATACTGTTCCTCTAGACAAAATGTTGGATCAGTTTAGCGTGATCCAAATAATAGAAACTCCTTCTTGAACCAATACAAGAACTGGCTTTAGCTCCACACTTACCTAATAATAACCAACATACAAAATTGGTACCTTCACAATGAAATACTCCCCAGTGCTGTGATTGACCGCTCACCTATTAAATTAATTTGCTCATTCAGAACAATGAAAAAACTCCTCAAATAACTGAAGGAGGATCTTTTTCTAATAATAAGATACCAAATCTCAGCACCCTACTCAGTATTATAAGACTGGTTTCCCTTTTATGCCATGTATTAATCCACCTCTGCTTTAGAATTTTTCACCATTAAACTGACCACATTTCATTTCATTTATAAAAAGGAAGCTTAGATCACAGTGCTTCCCTTTCAGTGAATATTAGCAAAATTAAAGCCAGTGATCCAGCCTGGAAGAACTGGAAAAGGAAACCAAAGAATACAGAGCTTCACCAACTTTTTCCGAGTCTAAAGAAAGAAACAGGAAATGCAACAAATACTGCAAAAGCTATGTACTTTAGACAGAAAAAAACAAGCAAATTGGTCTAGACCCAATCAGTTTGGAAAGAAAGAAAACTCTTAGCAGGGACATTAAATAACCCTATATCGACCCTTTTATGCAACAATATTAACGTCAGTAAAACAGACCAAGTCTCTACTTCTCAAACTCAACAATTTTGGATCTAAATCCTCATTCCACCTTCCTAAGGCTTATAGCTGAAAAAATTGCTAAACCCTTTATTCATATCTAACCTCTCTCTCATCTCAGGCACTGTCCCACCAGTATTCAACCACACAGTTATAATCCCTCTACCTATATTCACTTCTAATGGATTGAAGGCTATAGACCTATTTCTACCTTGTGCCATTATCAAAATATTTGACAACCTTTAATTCAAACAACTACTTAAACACATTAACAGCTATGACCTGTTATGTGATGTACAGCATGGCTTTCTCAATGTCTTGGATACCTTTACTGCTGTGGTAATAGCCACTGATACCATTTATTGCAACCTGAATGAGGGACTTATTACTGCAGGTCTTTTTGTTAACATGACAATGGCTTTTGAAATGGTCAGCTTTGGAGATATCACTATTTGCTGGTTTCCCAGCTATCAAAAAGACAGAACCTTCCAAATCCATTGCAATGTCTCATTCTGCACTGCTGGTAAACTTAGAACTCTTCTCTCTCTCTCTCTGCTCTGTCTCTTTGTTAATGATCTATTTCTGAAATTACCAAATCTTAAATTAATAATGTATACAGATGATATGCCGCTGATGCAATCCAGTACTAGCCACTTTGACCAGCAAACAGTTACAGGACAATTTCACTCAGTTTTGCAACTGGTGTGCTGCTACTAAACTACTAATTAACCTTAAGAAAACAAATGTCATGGTCTTAGCTTCAGCTAATAAATTACCCTCTATTCATCTCATTCTCCTAATAGATCATAATGGGAACATACTATTTAATGTCAGTGAACAAAGATACCTAGGATGACTACTCAACCCTACCCTTTCCTTTACCACATATACAGATTTTATAACTATTTCTGCTGCCTGGAGTAAAATTTGCAGATTTATTCTATTAGCAGACCCTCAGTTACATCATTACAATTGTCTAAAAAATTCCAAATGGCTTTCTGTGCCTCATAGTGTCACTTATGTTTGAAGAACTTTAAATTTATAAGGTACTAAAATGTGATCACTGACCCCCCCCCCCCCAACACCTTAAGAGTGAAACTACCTTTATAAGACAACCACTGGGTACTCAGAAGTACATAGGACAACAGTTTCTCTCTTGTATGACCTCCATTTAAAACTGATGTAGGTGAGGGAACCTTCTCTAGACTGGGACCTGCTACCTGGAACCATTTGCATACAGACATCAAAAATCTAAAAACATTAAAGTCTTCAAAGGTGCACTTAAAGAGCATCTCTACTGAATCTACCTAAAAATGTTACCCTGATAATGGGTAAGTAATTTACTATCCCATAACATGAATGATAGAATACTTTCATAAATTTTTCTCAGCCTCTTAATATTGCATCTTATGTACAAATATTTCACATGTATATAGGAGTTTATGTATTATTGCACTCTACTTTATGTATATCTTAGATTACATTTTGTATATATATTTTTCTTCAATGTACTCTGACTGAATCTGTTAATGATACCCTCCATCCATTCATCCATCCTCAACCCCTTTTGCCATTTTGCACATGGGTCAGGGTGTCACTTCAGCAGTGACAATTATCTTGAGCCAAGGTTTACACTGCTGGGTGGCTAGCCCTGGAGCGGTAGTTCATTCATACTACTCACTTGCATGCACACACAGACACCTACAGCCAATTTAGAGTGTCTAATTCACCTACTCCATGTCTTTGGAATGTGGAAGGAAACAGAATCACCCAGAAAAAAATGTACGTGACCACAGGGAGGTCATGCAGACTCTGCATAGAAGGCACCCCAGCCAAGAATCAAACCAGAGAACCTGTTGCTGCGAGATGACAAGGCTAACCTCTGCACCATCGTGGCCACCCTATTAATCTGTTAATGATACCTTATCTGCATTCAGTTGTACTATGTTCTGAATTTTCTGTGTATTCATTTTGTATATAATATTATGAAATGAAAGACAGTGATGTATTTTCTGCTCTTTGAGCTCAGATCATGGCTAAAAAGGGTAAATAGAACAGTCTCCTTAGCCAGTGAACAAATAGTAAGAAAATAAATAAATAGTAAATAAACCAACACAGCCTAAATTTCAGTCCCATGCTATCTCCTGCACAAAGGCTTAATGACAGTTCCACTGAAGGGAAATGTCTCCTACTGTAAAGCACCATACATCTCTGTCTCACCTCCAACTGCAACATCGCAAAAACTTTTTGACATTCCCAGTGAAAAAACATCTCTCACTTCATTACATTGAGTGCCTCAGCCATAACTCATCGCCATTACAAAGATTCATGCCAGTCTTGCTGGAAGAAAATGCCTTCCAATGAATCATACTAAATAGTGTGATGCCTCGAATGCATCACGCTTTTCAATATCTCATTACTACTCCACCCTCAAACAAAGGCTTCCAAACAGTTCAGATGACAGACATGTTTCCCAATGCAATACAATGTGTAAACACAACACTATTAAACACCTCACAAAAAAGGTTCACAGGTGTGTTGTATGCAGTCTAACTATACAGCATAAAATACTTTACTTTATGATGCAATAACACTAAACTTTTAAACAAAAATTGCAGTGCAAAAATAATGGCTACTACGTGACTGAAACAACCAGCCATTCTCCCATCATACCCTTTGTAAGTATCAGCTCATCATTAGTCTTGTCTCACTTTTCACAGCCAAGATGCAAAGTCTTCTCAACAGAAATCCTAAGCGGTGTTTGAAATATTCTGTATTATGTGTAACATTCACTTAGGTGATACCAACATTTCAAAATTCTGGTATTCTGACTGCTTTTTGAGTTGCTCCTGCACTAAAGTGTACTTTGCTCGTATGAACCTGCTCTAGTCCAAGTATTTCTTACAGAGGTTTAAGAATAGTTAATATCATCTGTGTAGTAAACTCAGTGCATTTACCCATATACTTGTATGTTAAACCACTCTCCATGTTTGCAGATTTGTGCTAGCCACCACTTATTTAATAAAATGCACTGACTTGCCTTGCTTTCAATGAGTTCCAGAGAGACAGTATACTAAGATACATTATTAATGGACTATATAATGAGATGTCAGGTTAGAAGTTTAGAAATAAAAATACAGGATATGGTGAGATAATGTTTGTGAGGATTATGGGTAGCTGGTGGCGATAAAAGATTTTAAGAGCAGTGTCAGCATATATCACTTCCATAAAAAGTAGTAAGGTTCTAAATGAAGTGGCAGTGAGGATAGATTTGTAGAACTATAAACGGTGACTAGGACAGGTAGAATAAGCAAGGTGTAGAAGGGGCAATTACAACCAGTTAGCTGCAAAACAAGGAATGCTTCAATGAATTAAAGTTTTTCTTCTTTTGGCCTCCAGATATATTCACATATTAGTTGGCTGATATGTTCAACAAGACAGGATTCTGTTTGATTGCTTTTCAATCTGAATACCTACATAACTGTCATCATACACATATTTAAACTGTAGCATTTAGGTACACTTCTCACATCATTCAAACGATTCAGTGCTTTAAAGTAATTATTCTATTTTATATGCAATGCACATCTTTACTGGGAAATCAAAAAACATTCAGCATTCCAAGGAGTGAGAAGAAGGCAGGGTTAAGCTTGATGACACATGCAGTGATATTTTTCATAACTGCCACATACTACAGTTCCACAATTTTACATTAATATTCTGGGTGCACAGTCAGTAAAACATTACTACCCTTACTTGAAAATTAATTCCCTTAAACTTGTACTTTTGCCCAATAATATAATCACTCCTAACGGCATACAAGGTAAGTCACTCTTTAAGCTTGCCTTATGTTATGTTCTGTTTATTCTTTAGATGTACAGAGTAGTGTAGTTCATTTTCAGGATGACTAAAGGATAAATGTTATGACTAAGAGCATGGTAGATACAATTCCTCAGTTTTTACAAGCACCTGGCTAATGATAAGAAGGAATTATTCCAGCAGGTATAACTATATTAGCCTGTCTGCCTAACCATAACAATGAATCTTCTAGTGGACTCACAGTGGCTAGTCTGCTGATGTCAGGTGAAACAACTCTCTAAATTATGCTTACCTTTCTAATTTCTCATAAATTAAGTTATAGATGAATAACCTTTAAGAAAATTTAACCACAGGCACTAATAGTCTGCAGAACTTCATTAAAACTATGCTCTCTATATAATTCCCAATCTTCCACAGATTATAAAAATTCTCACACTTCCTAACTGGAATTCTGTAACTCCATGAAGGCTTATAGGAAAGAGAAATAAGTTATAGAATTGGGATATTAGCATCCTATATCAATACTTAGTGCAGATTGTTACAAAATTTTTGTGAAGCTTCTTCCAATATCAAACCAAGTTATTATATCTTCACAGTTGTGTTTTGTCCATTTAGAATAATTGCTGATGCAAAAATGTATGTCCTGTCCAATTAATATTTAAATATTGTAGGCAAAAATAATGAGACATGGAATATTTCAAGTGCGATTTTTCATGGGATGAACCCCAATTATTAATACTGTCAGCAGGACTTACAGTATCATAGAGCTAGTTTCTTGAATATTGCATGCATTTTTTTCTAATCTAAATATTATTAAAATATTAAATAACTCAATGATCTTGCTTGAATACTGGTGTAAGGCAGAAATACCACAACAATCAACATTATTTGTTAATTTTAACCTATTGGTAGAGAAAAATGACAAATACAAACATGTCTTGGTTACATATGCATGTGACACTACAGTTTACTAATATTTGTAGATATATATAACCAACTTCAAAACATTGTTGCCAAAAAAAAATTATTTTACCAAGTCAGCAATAAACATTGCCAGTACAGATAAGCTAGAACCTTTTAAGCAGTTAATACTCCCAGTACAGATGAGCAAGGACTTCTTGCACAGTTTTCCTCTCAAGCAGGTCTTAAGGAGAACATTTAATCCCAGTAGAGATGAGCACTGTTTAAGAGGTGAACTACTTATAAACCCCTTAACAGAAGAACTATAATGACTGCTTAAGAGGAGAACTGTGGACTGCAAAACTTAACAGCAGAGCTTTTAACTTATCATTAAGAAGATTTTTAAGGAACTTGCTTAAGAGGAAAACTGCTAAAAACTGCTTAAGGACCATGTATGAGCAGCCCCAGATAACTGCTTAAGAGGAGAATTGGTTAGGAAATGTTTAATAAATGCATATAAGGAGAACAGTTTAACATGGTCTACCTTACAAACTGTTTAACAACTGCTTAAAATTGCCTGAGGGGGGAACTGTGCAGGGATCTCTTAACTGCTTAAGAGGAGAACTGCTTAAACATAATGGCTTAAATTGTTCAAGTTTAAGATCTTAAAGTGTGAACTGTTTAAGAGGAAAACTGCTTGTGATGTTCTAATTAAGAACTGCTTAAGAGAACTGCTCAAGGCCTAAACTACTTAACATGAAAGCTGTTTAAGAATTGCCAAAGAAATATTTCAGGGCAGAACTGATTAGAAGGACACCTATTTAAGAATGGATTAAGAATTGCTTAGGGAGATAACTGATAAAAAAGTGCATAAGACCTGCGTATTAGGATAGCTGCTTAGGAACTACCTGGAAACTGTTTAAAGAGGAATTTCTTGTCAGAACTACTTACCATTTTCTAATAAATACTGCTGATACACTGTTTATGATATTCTAGCTTACGAGCAGATTAAGAACTGCTTAAGAACTGTTTAAGAGAACTGCTTAAGGAGCACTTATGAATCATTTAAGAGGAGGACTGTTTAAGAGGAGAACTGCTTTAAGAATGTTTAAGAACTGCTTTTGAGCTGCAGAGCTGCTTAATAGATTTGCTTGAGAATTGTTTATTATGTACTTATGACATAACTGCTAATGAACTGTTTAAAACTGCATATGAGTGTCTTAAAACAGTATAGCTTAAGAAGAGAACTGCTTAAGATATTTAGGCTCAATAACTATTTAGGAAAACTGCTTATGAGAAATATACTTAAGGTGTTCTAGTTTATGAACTACTTAGAATGAGAAAATTTTCTTAAGTAGAAAATTGCTGAAAAACTGCTTTTGAGGAGAATGACATAAAAACTGTTCAGAAACTGAACTGCTTAACAACTACTTAGCAATTGCTTAAGAACATATCTACTTTAGAGGCGAAGTGCTTAAGGACTGTTTAAGATGTTCTACCTTAAGAACTACTTAAGCAAAGTGCTTTAAGAGTTGTTTAAAATAACTACTTATAAGCAGATTAAGATGCTCTAGTTTATGAGTTCCTTAAAAATGTTTAAGAAGTAAACTCCTTAATAAAATATTACCACCAGGCAGTGGTTGGCAAGACTAATGCCTACCTGGTGACACATTTGCATCACTGCTGCTCTGACAGATTGTGCCAGAGAGCAATAAGTTCCACACTGCCCTGCTGCCAAGACCTGCTCATAGTCTTCTGTCACTTCCATCTGGCACCCAAGCCACTAATTGAAGTTTGTCACCTGGGATATTTTTGGGTCTTTATCCATCTATGCCACCATAAGTGGCTTATTCTATTAGAGTTTGACAGACTATTGCATCTAATTAAACATGTAAAGGCTATCTTAAATATTATGACAGTCATAAATATCAATATCTAGAATTTCATCATTCTGTATTACTTCTTTGTAAAGCAGTAAGGCTGTGGAATACAGTGTCAGTGCGGATGAAAGAGTGCATTTTATGTAGAGATTAAAAGGTTGACTAGAAGATGTAGAATATGGAAGGTGGATCAGTGGAAATTATACTGAGTTATCTGCAAAACATGGGCCACTTCAATTAACTACATTTTTTCTTCTGCTAGCATCCACATATATTCACATACTAGATGGGTGATAGTGATCTGCTATACCCAACAAGATGGAATTCTGTCTTACTGCTTCTCAATTTGATACCTAAATGGTTGTCAGCATATATACATGTAGATTGACATTTAACTCATTTTACAAAGCACCAATAATTTAATGCTTTAGAGTTTTTACTCAGTTTTAAAAGAAAAATACATTTTATGAGGGCAGCAATATACTTTCTAAGGAGTGAAAAAGGCCAGGGTTAAACCTGAAGACACACTCCTTTATAATTTTCACTATTGTTAGATATTACAGTTCCATAATTTTAACACTTTGGGGGGCATATTCAGTAAATGTTAACACCATTACCTGAAAATTAATTCCCCAAACCCCTTTCCTTGCCCAACTGTGATGCCATTCATAATTGCATACCAGATAAGTTACTCTCTAACCTAGTCTCACATTAAATTCTACTTATTATTTTATTGTTTAGGAGTATATGAGCAGTCCACTAGTTGGGAACTAAAAGTGGGGGTCATATGATTAACAGTATGATGGATGCAATCTCAATCCCTCCCAGTCTGAGAAAGTAGAAATAATCATCTTTAATGAAGGCTCTACACAAGAAATTGGTCACAAGGACCTGGCTGATGGCAAGATAAGGGGTGTCATTCTAGTAATTACAAATATGTTTGCTTCGTTGCTTAACCATAACGATGAATTATCTAGAGAGTTGACTGTGGCTAGTCCACTAATTCCTGGCTGAAACAATCCCCTAATATATGCTTTGATAACCTTTCACCTTGCGATATTAAAAAAAAGTTATAGATGTTATAACCTTTAAATGAAATATAACTCCATCCCCAGCCCCTGATGGTCTGCCAGCAGAATATATTTATTTATTTATTTATTTTCAGTTTGATGACCAGGGAAGTCCACTGGGCCAAGTGAGGCCATTTTCAGTCAAGGCCCGGGGAGAAAAGCTCCACAATACAAATACAATAAAGAATGTATACAGAATGTATACAGAATAGTAACAAGAGCAGGAATAATCAAAATAACATAGCGAATGCTGTAATTAAATAAAAAGGTGCTTCAACAAGGTATTAGTTTAAGTATGTGCACACTTATGAAATCAGCTTATTATTTTTTTTTATTTTTTATATTTTTTCCTTTAACAGATTTGTTTGTTTTTCAATTGAATTGTCCTTTAACAGATTTGTTTGTTTTTCAATTGAATTGTACAGGCTTATAGGTCACATTAAAGGTGAGAAAAGTTTTGAAATGATTTATTGTGGTCTTATTTTTATTTTTTATATCACAAAAACTGGACATTTTAACAGAGGTGTGTACATGTTTTATATCCACTGTCAATGCTTTAACGTTATCACAGCATTTTTGTCTTGCAATATACACAGACTTCATCAGATCATATTAAAACCTGTTAACACAATCCTTTTATCTTCCCAGAAGTTAATAAAACCCCCAATCAACAAAGCTAATAAATTGTTCAATTAACCCATAACGGTCACTATCTATTCATTGAACCTTCTGTCAATTTAGGTTAATGTAAATAATAATAAAAAAAAAACAAAAAAATAAAATTCAGTTGACCTTTTTACAATATATAAATAATTAACCTATTTATGTAAAAAAATGTAAAAATATTTCTTTGATGTGTTAAAGTTAAAAGTATGAATAACTTTCCTTCTAAAATTGTATTTTCTTATGTAAAAGAAATATAAATAATCAGCTAAGGGTCATACATATTCCTTTTCCATTCCTTTAGCCTCATCTACTGGAGAAACATCCAATAAATCTGAAACTGCTATATACATATGTGTATATAGTGTGTGTTGATCAAGACATGGTAATACCAACAATAAAACCATACAATTCCTTTTTGAATCACACCTTTAATATCATTAATATCCCTAACCTTAGGTATTCTAAAAATTGTGACATAGTTAAATCGTTGTAACCAAGAAAATGTAATGTAATAATGTTAAATCTAATGTGTTGAACCTAAAAGTAAAAATGTCCCTATTATTGGGGCATGAAGGAAATTAGTGACCTTCTAAAGAATGTGTATATATATGTGTACCTTCTGATTGAGCCAAAAATAAGGGCATTGTGAACATGCCCCATATTTAAATGTCTCTTTTCTTTTTTTTATCTTTGTTGTTTCCCAACATACCCTTATTCTCCAATCAGACCTCTCAACCAATTGGGGACAAATTTCAACAGAATCAGGGACAAGTCAAGAAAAAATCAGGGACAATCATACTTTTTTAAAATATTAGTGCTATTAACTTGAAAACATAAACAGATTGCATATGATTAATTACACATTTTCTTTTGTAAAAGAAGTTTATAACTCTAATTATTTGTCATTATTATTTATTATAACCACACCACCTTCAAAAAGTCACTAGTTTTACGAGGGATTAAGAGGGACAGAGTTAAAATCTCAATCAAAATCAGGGACATCCCTGAAAATCAGGGACAGTTGAGAGGTATGCCTCCAATAGGTCTTTTAAGGTTTGGCCTTTCTTATATATAATGTTAAAGGGTTTGCTAGACAAATTGCCTAAATCTGTTAGGCCTGCGAGCCTTTCACACTTTCTTTCAACTGTATGCCTGATCACATATCCCCATTGTATTCTGTCACAAATGCTTTATTAATTTTTTGTTTTTTCCTTGAATAACTCTACCATCTTCATTTATGTTTGGATTAATATTTATATATTTTTTCTTCCCAAAAGGGATGAAAACCTTGTTTCTTCACTTCAGGACTTCTTCCCTGACATCTTCTATAGAAGTGATTGGATAACCCTTTTCCTTATATAAATTTTCCAATAAGTCACATTCCGTTTTGAAATCAATGTTGTCTGAAGTCATTCTACTTGCCCTTTTACAATACTTCTTTTTTGATGGAAGAGATGGGCACTTGTGAAGTGTAAATATGAGTTAGAATACATTTCTTTCCTATAAATTGTGGATTTAAAACCTGTGTTTGTCTTATGTATAGTGACATCTTAATAATTTATCTTATCATAAGTGGTATTATATGTAAATTTCACAAAATATGTAGTCTTTTCAAGATTCCCCATAAATTCTCTAAGCCTAACTTCCATGTATACCCAAAATAAACAAATGTCATCCAGGTATCTTTTATAGAGGGTCCAGCATGTATTGTAACTGGATTTAAGAATTAATTTTTGTTTCTATATAGCCACAATTATACTGGTGTATGTGGCGGCACAACTGGCTCCCATGGTACACCTTTAACTTGTTGGAAAAATTCTCCACAAAAAAAATGTAATTATTTTTCAAAACAAGTTCTATAAGTTCTAGATATGTACGAAAATCTGTATGAGTAATTTTCTCTTTCTGGACTAAAGGCTCCTCAAACCATTCCATACCCTTATCATGGGGTATGACAGAAAACAAGTCCATTATATCTATATTGATGAAAAACATTTTTTCATCAAATTGTTCAGGTCTGACACTTTTAAGAAATCCCACAAGTCCTTTAGAATTTCAGTTTCATTCATCCATAATATTTTTAATTTATGATCTAAAAATTTTGACAATGGGGTAGTTTTGGATTGTTCTGCTGAAACTATTGGTCTTAAAGGTAAATTCAAAATATCCTTATGAATTTTCGGTGTCCCGAAGATAGAGGGAATTTTTGGCCTGTCATTCTTTAGATAATTATATGTATCAATATTTATCAGCCCATCATTTAATAAATCATTAAGGGCTAAATCTATTTTCTTGTAAGATATATTAATTTCATTTCTTGAAACTCTAACATATTTATTAGTTTCACCTAAAATATCCATCATTTCCTTTCATATATTAATTTACCCATCATTACTGTTCCCCCACCCTTGTCAGGTCTTATTATCCTTAACTTTTTGTTAAATCTAATCTCTTCTAGTGTTTTCCTCTCTCTGTTAGTGAGATTGAAACCAAATTTTCTATTGGGAATAACCTTCCTTAATTCTTTCTCCACTAAAGATTCAAAGTTTTTAAGGTGTGGGTGTAGGAGGGATTAAACATGCTTATCTTTTTTAACACCTCATCCCTGTTATTCTCTTGGTTTTCTGAAAACATTACTTATAAATTAATTTTCTGCACAAATAGTTTAAGGTCCAAAATAACCTTGGTAAGATGACATTTTCTTTGAGGAATGAATTTAAATACTTTTGATAATAAGTTGAAATGTTCTGTTGTGAGTTCTACATTACTGTAATTAAAAATGTAATAATTATTGTAAGTGTATTTAAAATTATCCTTTAAAATCTCTTCATTTTGTGGAGTGTTAAAACTTTTTAATATCTTTCTCTCCCTTTCGTTTCCCCTCTCTATCCCCCTTTCTTGAAGTACTGGTAGTTGCACTGGGGGATATTTTTTTCTTCAGTCTCTCTGACCTGCAGAGAGGTGGGTACTCTGAAGGGTCATTAAATATATTATAATTACCTATGTCTCTCTGTTCATAGGATCTGACCTCTTGCCTTCCCCCTCTTTCCTGTCCCTTTTCATTGTTGTACATACTATCTTCACCATATCTGTTCTTATTGGTTTTGGCCCTAGGATAGATTCTATGCTCCCTGTATTCTAAAATATCTCTATCTAATTGCTTAATTTTCCTGTTAACAATAAAAAAGCATTTTTCATCAGTCTTTTTCCTAATATTAAAATATTTCTCCTTTTCTAAATCTATAGTAAACATAAGATCACTGATAATATGTTGATTAACATTCTCTATTTGGTTATGTAAAGCAGCCATAAGTTTAATAATTGCTCTTACCACGTCCATCCCACAATGGTCAAATATTTCCACCAGTTCATTATGAAACTCTGACCCTACTTCTACATTATTTGGATATTTACATACTCTGAACCCTTTTGGGACTATGCCCAAATTAACACATTTCTTTAAATATAAATTGTCAATATTCAGAGATTTATATTTTAGCATTAAATCATGGAGTCTTTTAATATTGTTTTCATAGGTGTCTGAATAGTTATCGTCCTGTAATGAACTGCCCATTGAACTAAAAGTGTATTTCTTAAACACCCATTCACTTAAATCAATTTGTTGATTGCCATATTAACATGTTCTAAACAGTCACCTTGTTCTTGTCTTCTCATCAATGCATTTTCTACCTTCCTGTCATTTATTGTTTCTCCATTGTTGTTTACTCTTAGAAAAATCCTGGGAATCCCTTGGGTTTCTGATACAAGTTAATTTTTGTGAGAACTCTGCTCGTTCCTGCTATTACTTCGTTCTCTACACCCAGCCGAGTTACTCAAGTTGAGTTGTGATGTCATTTCCTGGTTGCTAATAGGGGAAGCCATGGTAACAATAGAAGCCAGTGATGGCTCAATCTGTGTTAAAAGGTCTACCAGCTGCGTGAGCTGTCCAATCAGTTTCCGAGTCTCTCCAATATCACCATTCCTCACCCTCTCACCTCCCGGTGAGGAATTGTTCCCTTCCATGCCTCCAAAAAAAAACCAACCAAAACCACAAGGTATCAAAATAAGGAGGTAAAGTGCCGAATACCCCAACAAATACCACCAAAAATGTCAAGACACTCCAGGAAGGAAAAAAACAACCATAAAATTCTCTCCATACTTTATTTAATAAATCCACATAAATGCTTTAACATTATCACCACATTTTCATCTTACAATATACAGGCTTCTTCAAAAGATATTAAAGCTTGTTACCCCAATTCCTTTTATCTTCCCAGAAGTCAATAAAACCACCAATGAACAAAGCTAATAAATTGTTCAATTAACCTATCAATAGTCACTGTCTGTTCAATGAACCTTCTGTCAGTTTAGGTTTATGTAAATAATAAAAAATAAAAAACAAACATAAAACAGTTGATCTTCTTACAAAATATAAATAATTAACCTTCTATTTATGTAAAAATATGTACAAAATGTAAAGAAAATGTCTTTGATGTGTTAAAGTTAAAAGTGTGAATAACTTTCTTTCTAAAATTGTATTTTCTTATGTAAAAGAAATCTAAATAATCAGCTAAGGGTCATACATATTCCTTTTCCATTCCTTTAGTCCCATCTAGTGGAGAAACATCCAATAAATCAGAAACTGATATAAATATATATATATATATATATATATATATATATATATATATATATATATAGGTCCCCTTCACAATATTGAAATTTCAAAATATCGAATCACTGGTCTGTGAAGACCAGATGATCGTAGTTTTGAAATATTGAACCTTGTCAATGGAGATTGCCATGCAGTGTGGAATGGGAACTTTACCATTCTCTTCACTGTAATGCAATCCCGGAGTTGGTATGTTTAAGTAGCAGGGGGTGTGGTGGTGTAGGGGGGTTTGACCCCTACAAAAATGTGAAAGAAGAAGTTTTGTAATGTTATAGGTTTTTTTTTTTTTGTAGGGTTCATTATTTCAGAACCTCGGTCCTCTGGACTTTGATGATCAGAGGTTCGATGTTCTAAAATTTCAGGTCTACTTTTATTTGTCAGAGTTATGTTTCTTCGACTAACACAAGTACAACCTTACTTTTGCGAAAGTGCACTTCAATGAAAGTGCACTTTCACGAATTCCGATTCACCAAACTAGCAATAAAAATAAAAAAGAACACTTTAAAGTCAGTTTTGCTGGGGGAAGCCCCCCTACACCCCCCACACCCCCGCTACATTATATATACTAACTCCGAGATTGCACTACAATAAAATAAAAATAAAATAAAACTGACACACTCCAGCACTAAAGCATGCTACAGTGGGGATACAGGAATATACCTGTTTCCCTACTGTAGTGTGATCTCGGAGTTAGTATATATGATGTTGTGAGGGTGTGGGGGATGCAGGGGGCCCCCATGCAAAACTGACTTTAAAGTGTTCTTTTTTATTTTTATTGCTGGTTTGGTGAAAAGTGCACTTTTGCTGAATTGCACTTTCACGGACGTAAGGTCATACTTTTGTTAGTCGAAGAAATGTAACTTTGACTAATAATAGTAGATATATATATATATATATATATATATATATATATATATATGGGTCTACTTCTAATCTTTAAAAACTCATTTCTTCGAAGATTAAAAGGCAGATACCCATTTTCACGAAAGTGCACTTCCACGAATGTCATTTAACTGACTCAAGTTAGTTAGCCAAATCACGGTACAGTGGGGATAAGGAAATATATCCTTTTTGCTACTGTAGTGCGATCATTGAGTTAGAATACATAACTAGCAGGGGTGTGGGGGGTGCAGGAGGGCTTGACCCTTGCAAAAATGTATTCTGCTTTGCCAGACACACCTCCGGTAATTATATATACTAACTCCTAGATCGCACTACAGTGGGGAAAAGGATATATTTCCTTATCCCCACTGTATCATGCTTCAGTTAACTTATGTGAGTCGGTTAACTGACTTTCGAGAAAGTGCACTTTCAGTTAAGTGCACTTTCATGAAAGTGGGTGTCTGCTTTCTAATCATCGAAGAAATGAGTTTTCAAAGATTAGAAGTAAACTCATATATGTATATATAGTGTGGGTGGATCAAGACATGGTAATACCAACAATAAAACCATCTCATTCCTTTTTGAATCACAACTTTAAATATCATTATGTCTCTAAGCTTAGGTATTCTAAAAATTGTGAAGTAGTTAAATCTTTGTATTCAAGAAAATGTAATCTAATAATGTTAAATCTAAAGTGTTGAACCTAAAAGTAAAAATAGTGTTATTTAACCAATAAATATGTTAGAGTTTCAAGAAATGAAATTAATGTCTCTTGCAAGAAAATAGATTTAGCCCTTAGTGATTTATTAAATGATGGGCTGATAAATATTGATACCTATAATTATCTAAAGAATGACAGACCAAAAATTCCTTGTATCTTCTGGACACCAAACATTCATAAGGATATTATAGATCCACCTTTAACATGAATTTTTTTGGCAGAACAATCAAAAACTGCCCCATTGGAAACATTTTTAGATCATAACTAAGGCACTGTACAAGTACATCCACTCATGCATGAATCGTGCCATCCCAAATAGAACCAAGATGCTCTCCTCCAAAAAAAGGAAGCCAATCTGGTGGTCCCCTACTATAAACAAACTTTACAACAAAAGGAAAAAAACTGTTGCAGAAAAAAGGAAAATACCAGGATGCAAAAAAACTCCCTTACCAGCCTCAGTAAGAAGCTGAGATCCCTCATAAAGTCCTCCAAAGCTAGTTACGAAAATAAAATTGCCAAAGATTCCAAGGACAACCACAAGGCATTCTATAACTATGTCAAGAATCTAAATGGCAATGGTCAGATCTGCTCTGAGCTACAACAGAATGGCATTAAATATACTGATCCCAAGGATATTGCCAATATCCTGGCAGATCGATTTAGTGCCAACTTCACCCTCCTCTCACCCCCTAAATGGCCCATCTCAATACTAGAAGATTGCCAAATTATGGTAATAACGGCCATGCAGGTAAAAAATGCACTCTCCAAAGCTAAGAATACAGCATCCATGAGACAAGATGACATCCCGGACTGTGTACTACATGAACTACGAAATTAACTGGCACCTCACCTAAGTGTCATGTTTAATCATACCCTCACTTCAGGCTTCATGCCCACTGAGTGGCGCACAGCTACAGTTATCCCACTCCACAAGGGGGGATCCACCTTGGATCCCGGGAACTACCGCCCCATCAGTCTGACGAGCCTAATCTGCAAGGCCATGGAACGTATTATAATGGAACATAAACAAAGACATTGGTGATCTTAAAACACTGGACCCCACCCAGTTTGGGTTCATGAAGGGGCGATCTTGTCTCCTGAACCTTACTGACTTCTTTGAATCAGTCTCCAGAGCTGTGGATGAGGGTAAGGCAGTCCACACAGCCTATCTGGACCTCGCCAAGGCCTTTGACACCATCCCCCACTCTGGAATCATAGATAAACTTACTAAGCTGGGCATTAATCCCTATGTCACTCGATGGGTTGCCAACTGGCTTACTGACAGAACCCACACTGTAAAAGTAGCTGACTCCAAATCCAGCTCCAGACAAGTGACAAGTGGAGTACCTCAGGGTTTAGTCCTGGGACTTCTCTTGTTTGGCATCTACTTCTCTGAAGTACAGACCAACTTTAAGGGACTCTGGCTAACAAAGTTCGCAGATGACTGCAAACTGGGAGCCATTATTGAATCCCCAAATGATGTGGATACTCTACAAAAGGGCCTTACAGAAACAGATGCTTGGTGCCAGAGCCATGGGTTCAAGCTCAATTCCAAGAAATGTATAGTTATCCCCTTTGGGAAAAAACATGTACCCATGAATTATCACATAGGTGGCAGTACACTAAACACTGAAAGTGTGATAAGAGACTTAGGGACACAGGTGGACAGTGGTCTCACCTTCAATAACCACATCGCCACAACAGTCAGGAAATCCTTCTATGTGGCACACCTCATCACTAAGGGCTTTTCATCCAGAAAAAAGGAGGTCATTGTCCCACTGTACTCATCCCTCATTAGACCCATTATAGAATACAACGCACCATTTGGTATGTATCTCTGAAGACATCTGCAACAACTGGAAAGCCCGCAGAAATACCTCACTAAAAGAATCACAGGCCTAAAGCAGATATACTCTGTCGCATATCATCTACTCTGAGGCAATCTCTGCTTAACATACAAGGCCATGTCAAACCCAGAGCTGTTGGACATGTTACACTTAAAGAAATCCCTCAAAGCCACATGCTCCAGGGATCTAAATCTTGTCATCACAATAAACAAAACATGCTGGAGGGATAGGTTCCTGTCCCAGAGACTCCCCAGACTCTGGAATAGACTGCCCATACATGTCAAGCAGAGCGCTTCTTTGACCCTCTTTAAAAGGAACCTTGATGATTGGATGGGAGAAAGAAAATTCACCCCGGGGATCATGTCAGTCACCCTGCTAGACAGGGGTCCAGGGAAGTAAATAGTGTGGGAAGAAATAGCCAGGGAATTGTTATGGCTAGGCTTGTATGGGCCCTAGGGCCAATAGCCGAGTACCAACCTACGAACCTATGAACCTATGAACCTATAAATTAAAAATATTATGGATGAACAAAACTGAAATTCTAAAGGACTCATGGGAGTTCTTAAAAAGTGTCAGACCTGAACAATTTGCTGAAAAAATGTTTTTCGTCACCATAGATATAATAGACTTGTTTTCTGTTATACCCCATGATAAGTGTATGGAATGGTTCAAGGAAGCTTTATTCCAGAAAGGGTAAATTATCTAGAACTTATTGAACTTGTTTTGAAAAATAATTAAATTTTGTTTGGTGGAGAATTTTTTCCAACAGGTTAAAGGTGTAGCCATGAGGGCCAGTTGTGCCCCCACATACGCTAATATAGTTCTGGCTATATGGGAACAAAAATTCATTCTTAATTCCAGTTACAATACATACTGGACCCTTTATAAAAGATACCTGGATGACATTTGTTTATTTTGGGTAGATACAGAAGATAGATTTAGAGAATTTATGGGGTATCTTGAAAAGACAACAGATTTTTTGAAATTTACCTGTAATATCACTTATGACAAGATGAATTATTTAGATGTCAGTATGCATAAGACAAACACAGGTTTTAAATCTACAATTTATAGGAAGAAACTTATTCTAACTCATATTCACACTTCACAAGTGCCCATCTGTTACATCAAAAAATAAGTATAGTAAAAGGACAATACATCAGGGCAAGTAGAATGACTTCAGACAACATATATTTCAAAATACAATGTGACTTACTGGAAAATTTATTTAAGGAAAAGGATTATTCAATTAGTTTTATACAAAAAGTCAGGGAAGAAGTCCTGAATGGAAGAAATGAAAGGTTTTCACCCCTTTTGGGAAGAAAAAATATGAATATTAATCCAAAGGTAAATGAAGATGGTAGAGTTATTCAAAGAAAAAATAAAGAATTTAATAAGACATTTGTGACTGAATACAATGGGGATGCATATATAATAGGGCATACAATTGAAAGAGAGTGGGAATGGTTCACAGGCCTAACAGATTTAGGCAATTTGTTTAGTAAACCCTTAGATAAAAAAAGTAAAGGGACCTTTAAATGTGGGGCATGTTCACAATGCCCCTATATCTGGCACAATGAGAAGGTACACCTAAAGAGTAGAAATAAATGTATTGAGCGAAAAACCTTTTCTAATTGTAACACAGCAAGTTTGGTTTATTTGGCTTTGTGTGATCTCTGTGAAGCATTTTATATTGGAAAGACGGAATGTAAATTAAAGAAAAGAATATACAAACATTATTGTAATATTAAGATTCAAAATAAAAAAAATTGCGTTATGCGAACAAACTATAAGCTGTAAATGGGCTAGGTTTTTATTTTTTGTTATAGAGAAAATACCAACAGACATCAGAGGAGGACCTTGGGAGACAAAGACTGAGTACAAAGAACTATTTTGGCAAATAACCATGGAAGCCAATAAAAACCCAGGTCTGAATGAAAATATCACTTTGGCCCCAGTATTAAAAATGAGAGCCGCAAAGCTTTTATGGTATATATACACATTCTTTAGAAGGTCATCAATTTCCTTCAAGCTTAATAATAGGGACATTTTTACTTTTAGGTTCAACACATTAGACTTAACATTATTAGATTACATTTTCTTGGTTACAAAGATTTAACTACTTCACAGTTTTAGAATACTTAAGGTTAGGGACATTAATGATATTAGAGCTGTGATTCAAAAAGGAATTATATGGTTTTATTGTTGGTATTACCATGTCTTGATCCACACATACTATATACACATATGTATATAGCAGTTTCAGATTTATTGGATGTTTCTCCAGTAGATGGGGCTAAAGGAATGGAAAAGGAATATGCATGACCCTTAGCTGATCATTTATATTTCTTTTACATAAGAAACTACAATTTTAGAAAGATAGTTATTCACACTTTTAACTTTAACACATCAAAGAAATATTTTTACATGCCTTTTTACATTAATAGAAGGTTATTTATATCTTGTAAAAAGGTCAGCTTTTTAAAATTTTTTTATTATTTACATCAACCTAAACTGACAGAAGGTTCAACGAATAGATAGTGACTGTTGATAGGTTAATTGAGTAATGTATTAACTTTATTCATTGGTGGTTTTATTAACTTCTGGGAAGATAAAAGGAATTGTAACAGGTTTTAATATCATCTGATGAAGTCTGTATATTGTAAGATGAAAACACGGTGATAACATTAAATCATTTATGTGGATATATGAAATAAAGGTAGGAGAGAATTTTACAGCCATATTTTCCTTCCTGGAGTGTCTTGACATTTTTGGTGGTATTTTTTGGTGTATTCAGCACTTTACCTCCTTATTTTGATACTTTGTGATATTCATTAACAGCCTTCCTCTTGCATCCACTAACTCAGCTCTTATTCAGCATGTTTGTGATTCAACCATTTGTCAGCCAAAACAATCCCTGAGCTTCAGATCATGCCACAGCTCTCTTTTATCTTCATCGAAGTTTGGCTGAAATAGTCTCACTTTGTACTAAACCCTAAAAAACCTAACAGGTCATAACTCCCACGGTAGCTTACTTTATTCTAACTACTTTTTTAAAATCACTACCCACCTCCACCTGAAAGCAGCAAACTCAACCTCTTCAAGTCTTCATTAAATCTCATTTCAAAAATACCTGGATACATCACTGTGCATATCCCAATGGATAAATCACCTCTGTCTCTGACATCCTCTATTCCTAAATTTCCTTTCTGTATGTAGTTAATTAGGACCTTGCTTTTTAGATACCTTATGAAAACAATTCCAAGTTCCTTTCACTATACTCTGCATCTTACTTATTCTTCACTAGCCTCAGCACAATGTATCCTGTTTAACAAACCTCATCCCTCAAAAGATAATGTATTTGTTTTCAGATGATGATATGCTCTACTACAATGTGATATCCTCTTATGAATGGTTCCAGAATGTAAAATGTTCTATTACCATTTGCATTAAATAGATATCTTGAATGTTTGACTGCAGTGGTGGTGCTGCGGTAGCGTTGTCGCCTCACAGTTAGACGTCCTGTTCGATTCTTAGTTAGAGCGTCTTCTGTGTGGAGACATGCATGAATGGGTGTACCTTCGTTGAAGGTTGTGTGTCAGAGCTGGCAACTCGGCATGTAAAAATCTACTGCCAATCATTAGCGGACAGGAGTTCTGCTGTGGCGACCCCCAACCGGGAAAAGCCAAAAGACACAACAACATATATCTTGAATGTTTATCAAGCTCTCCTATAATTGCTACCATAATGTCACCTACATTTATGCAAATTTCCATTATATTCCTTTCCTTTTGAACAGGTATATCTAAATATTTTATATGCATGTATGTATACCCAACTTTATACTAATTGTTATATGATGGTGATATGCCCTACTATATCCTCTTCTGAATGAGTGCAGAATGTGAATTGTTCTACTGCCATTTACATAAAGTATATTTCTTGTATGCTGATACATCTCTCCTATAACTGCTACTATATCCTCACCTATATTTATGCAGAATTCCATTATGCTTCTTTCCTTGTGAACAAGTATATCTAAGTATATTATATGTATATCAACTGTATACATTGCATATGTACATTTGTTCAACTGCATACTCTTTGTCACTTGTTTGGAGGTTTTATTCCTTGACCTACAATGAAAAAGGGGTTTCCAACCCAGTTGGACATTCCTGGTAAACAAACAAAAGTAAAGTGCAGGCATGAAATACAATTAATTACTGATGCTAATAACCAAATTCAAAATATTGTTGGCTTTAACGTTAATCTTACCAAGTCAGCAGTTAACACTGTCAGTAGAGATGAGTAAGAACATCTTTAGCAGTTAACCTACCCAATACAGATGAGTTATACCCTGAAGTTCTCCTCTTAAGCAGTTCTTAAAAGCAATCAAACCCAGTAAAGATGAGCATTTCTTAACAATGGCTTAAGTGGAGAACTGTTTAAGAATTTAAGAGGAGAGCTGCTGAGGATGTTCTAGTTTTAGAACTGATTTAGATAAGAACTGTTTAAGATATTATTGCTGACAGATGGATTAAGAACTGCAAAATAAATGTTAAAGAGGAGAACAGCTTATGAACTATTAAACAGGAGAACAACTTAATATATGCTTAAGAACTGTTTAAAAGGCTCCCCCTTGGGAACTCCTTAAGAACTGTTTAGAAGAACTACTTGAGAAAAGAAAATCTTAAATGAGAACTTGTTAATATGTTCTAGCTTAAGAACTGCTCAGGAAATGCTTATGAACTGTTTAAGAGGGGACCTGCTTAAGAACTGCTTAAAAGGAAAACTGTGTAAAGTGCTCTGGATAGGCATTCCCATACTCCCCTACCAGCTCTATCAGGTGAACAAGGCACTAATCACACACAAGTAACATTGGCCTTAGTCAGGTATTTATCCTTCTATGCAATTAGAGCTGGCTTGTTTTTGATGAAATATGATAAATAAATTTAACTAGCAATGAAAAATCCTCTTTAAGAATTGCTTAGGAACTATCTAAGAGGAAAACTGTTAATATTCAAAAACTGCTTAAAAACTGCTTAATAACAACTGTAAGTTGAAAAGTGCTTAAGAACTGTTCAAGAGTAGAATGGCTTAAGATATTCTAGTTTAAAAAATGTTTAGGAAGGGAACTGGTTAGGATGTTCTAGTTTAAGAACTATTTAAGAGGAGAACTTTGTAAGATCATATAGTTTAATAACTGCTTAGGAAGATAATTGCTTAAGAGCTGCTTAACAAGATGACTACTTAATGTGCTTTAGCTAATAGTTGCCTTAAAGGAGAAATGCTTAAGAATGTTTAAATGAAGAACTGCTGCCATCATTTAGTTGCTTAGTGAGCCTAATGTTTGTCACCAGTCCACATATTTGCATCAGTATCCTTCCTCCAAGTGTTTGTTGCAGTCAACAGCTAAATCCATACTGTCATCAGCACCAGGATGGCCATGCCCATCCAGCCCTGACAACTCCAAATGGGTGTCCAGATCACCAGTCCTGGAATGTAGCAAAAAGAAAATGTGTGTATTCTTATTTGTATAAAGTTCCCTAAAATTCAAAATGATTGTGTTATACACATACTGGTGTGTGTTTGTGCTTGATTATATAAACTTAAGAATCAAGATGTGAAGATGTACTGACAGTAAGAAATGAGGATAACCACATTTACTGTTAAAGATACACAATAAAGGAAGGAGTGTGGGTACATCAGTATGATGCCTCAATCTTCAGTTCAGACACATACATGGTGGAGGATGAGAGATGGAGAAAGGTTATACTGATAAGGGATTTGAGTCTGCCAATATTCATGTCTGATATGTCAGAGGAAGTAACTAACAGAATGAACACATTTACAGAATTCCCATGTAATTTAAGGGATGCTAAACAGAAGATATAGTGGCCAGAAAGGACCTAGAAATGATTATTTTATCTACCCTGCACAATCATGCATAAGTAATAAAAAGCAGCAAAAAGCATAAGACAAGTGCTGGGTTGTCTCATTCATGTCCCAGACTGCAGGGACAGGTGGGTTACTTCCTCTCTATTGCCTGCTGGTGAGACGGCATGTAGAATACTGTGTGCAGGAGTATAGAATGGGAGACTAAGCACCACATCATTGAGAACTCATACAAGTGAATCTCTTAGACCAAAGTTTAAAAAAAGGCAAGCTTTGGTGATTTGAGGGATGAACTCCCGATACCTGCATGAAGTCAGCTTCATCCTAATATCATATTACATGCACAAAATATGGGCAGACTAGATAGATAAATTATTTTTAATGTCATGTTATGTAATTATGATTACAATTAAATGACTTTTAATGTCATGTTATGTAATTATGATTACAAATAAGAATGTTTTGTGTTGATTTTTGTGCAAGGGGTTCCTAGAAGAAGTATATTTTGGAAAAGCAACTTGTTGGGCTGGCCCCTACAACAAGTAGTAAGATGTCAAAGTAAGATTTTATTTTTACCACTCATAATGTATGACATACCTACCATGCATTAAAATAAAATTGTTGTTCCAGACAAGATCTTCAGACAATGATATCATAGGGAATTGGGACTTAGCAGCAATTATGTATGGATAAGAAAACTCAATAATGGAATGGAAAATGTAATATATCCATATATGCTTCAAGACATAACAGGAAGAAAAGTAGACTGAATACATTGTTTTCATAATTATGTTTATCATTACCTGGTTGCAATGCATATCCTGTAACTTTTTACTATATAAGTGGGTTTCTGTTCTTGTCATATCTCATTATTCTCTGTGTGTATTTTATATTACATTTATCATGTTTATTTTTGTGTAGAAATTTTTTTGGAGTTCTTTTTCTCACTGATACTCCACTGAAAATGTATTTCCTATATGGATGTAAGTAAATACATAACTAAAAATTCTAACTGAAGTACATTGAGTCATTAACACAAGATGTAATTAGCTACTTAAACTGTCAACATAGTGCAGTAATTATCAATATAGGCAGACATGCAAGAACATCTCCTCCAAGTACAATCCGACATGCAGTCCACTACAGTCAGCCCTCTTCCCCTTTCACACGTCTCATATTCTCAGGTATAAAACTGTAACTTACAAAGGATGAAATACATCTGCAATAATGCCAAGATACACCATGCCTTAAATATGGCATCAGTGAATGATATGAGTGAAACTGAAGGCATGTCTAAATAACATTCTAGGAAACTTAACCAGGCATGGAATCTTAAAATCAACTGCATCCAAAATGGTGTTTTCAACCTGCTTCTGGGACCACTAGCTCTTTAGAAGGCCATTGCATCCCTCACCATGCAGCTGTCCATTGAGGGAAGAGGTAACAAGAATGTTGGAGTGAGGCTGGCAGCCCAAAGGGTACATGTAGGATGATTCACATCAGGTATTCAAACTTTACTGTACTCATTGGAAAGTGAGAAAGTAAGCTGTCCTGCAATGCATGATAAACATTTGTAAAACTGAAGCAAAACAAATGACTGGGCCACAGATATGAGACATTAGAGCAACAACAAAAATGATGGAACTGAAATTTATGAAATAATTATTAAATACCACAAAGTCAAAACCAGAAACTGTTCCTGAACAACCTCTTGCTTGTACAATGACCATTTCATATACCACATGATTACACAGCTCTGAACTGCACCAGTCAAATCAGTGAAGAAGCCAATATTAACCAGGACACTGTTGTACCAAAGTCACCCATTGTACAAAAATGTAGAATGGTTTATTTTACTTTGATCTAGACTCCCACCAGGTTATCACCACGGGGCACTTAAAAATGTGCCCTCAGTTTAGAAGAAAATGAGCTAAGAGAAGAGTAGCTTAATTTAATAGACATAGGTTGACATATTAAGATCAATAAAGGAAATAGACTGCAGAAGCTCAATAAAACCCAAAAAGTCAGAAGATTGATAAAACAAATGAGCACAGTAATTAGGACTGTCCCTGGAGATCCATGCAATATAACAGGAGTAAACAGGATATATTACTGTGCAGCTAAATTAATAACTGATAAAGTTCTACCACAAGAACACAGGGTAGTGAGGGAAAGGAAGGGGAGAAATCGAATACCATCATGGAAGTATCGAATAGAGAAAACTATAAAGCAATTAAGACAAGAAGTGTCACTGTTAGAACAGTATAGAAGAGGGAACAGATCAACAAAAATACTTAGAAAGACAGACGAGATAAAAGCAATGTGCAAGATTTTTGGACGATATAATTATTTTTTGGGTTGACACAGAAAATAGGTTTAAGGAATTTTTGAATATATATCTGGCACAACTACTTTTTTACATTTCACCTACCATTTTGATTGTGATAGGGTGAATTATTTCAAAGTCATGTCACTTAAACATGAAGAGGGTTTTAGATCTAAGGTATTTAAGAAACAGACTTATTACAATTCTTTGATTCATTACACAAGTGCACACCCCTACCATCAGAAAGCAGTTATTATTGTATACTGAGGGTATGCTTTTGTCATCTACTTCTGAAGGAACTCATTTAGCTATAGATAATGATCTAAAGTACTGGTATCAGTTGATATCTGATAATAAAGTTAAAAATCTAGATTTCTTAAAACAAGAATTTGATCTAAGAGAAACTTGCTGGTTAGAGGTTCAGACCTTTAGACAACATCTCATTAATAAAATAGATCTAATGTCTATAACAATTAAAGAATCTATTCCAACACTGATTGATTACTTGATATTAAATTTACAACATAAAATTTCTGATAAAGGTAAACTTTCATACATACATAAAATTATCAGACAAGAAACTTTTTTACAGTGTAGATTCATACTGGAATTATTTCACTTCTATTAATGGGGACCCACCAAATCAACAAGATAAACAATATATATTGGAATCTGCTTATAGAACTACATCTTCCATTGTCTGGAGACTTTATACATGGAAATTTTTACATAGATCTTTTTATACACCTTTGATGATGAATAAAATAAATAATAAAGATAATTTATATAAGAGATGTAATGTAGAAATTAATGCTGACTGGGCTCATATGTTTTATGACTGTATAAAATTGAAAGAATACTGGAAGTCAATTAATGAATTTTTGCAGGCTCTTTTTACAGATAATTTCATTATTTCTAAATCTCTTATATTATTCAACACACCTGTACCTCAAAGTGTTAAAAAGGTTAAGCTTCCCTTGTTATGGTCTATTCTAGCAGTGGCTAGGAAAATAATAACTAGAAATTGGATTTCAGATACACCTCCTTCGTTCAATGAATTAAAAAATGTTATGAATATAGTGTGCCGTATGGAAATAAACACAATTAGGACAAGAACAAATAGAAAAACATCTTATTATATTGTATGGGATAATTTACAAAATTTGTTAAAAAAATTTTAATTTCAATAGCATGGTATTTTAGTTTAATTAATTGATCTGATTGTAGTGGATGTCTTTGTAAATACTTTAGTTGTTTTGTTGAATATTATAATAATACCTATTTTTAATTACTTGTATAAAATTGTTATGATATTTCTCTTATATGTTAAAACAATAAACCTGTTTTGAAAAAAAAGAAAGCAGTTATTATTAAAAGACAGTTTTTAAGAATTTGTAGGATGTGTTCTAATGATCAAGATTTTGAAAATGAGAGTAACATTTTGAGGAAAATGTTTCTGGAAAGGGGATACCATAAACAAGTGAGAGAAAAAAATGTATAGTGAAGTTTTGCAGTGTAGGGCAACAGGTTTAAACCCATTTTAGGGTTAGAGCCCACTGAGCTAGATGAACAGGTTGGAGATCAAACCTTGCAGATGGAGGTAACTAGGGACTCAGGTTATGAATATGCTTTCATTACAGAATGTAATGGTGATTTGGGGGTTATTAGTAATATAATGCAAAGAGAATGGCAGAGATTTGCAAGTTTGTCTGACCTTGGGGTATTTTTGGCACTCCCCTTAAGATTATTTATAGTCAGGACCTTAAGATGAAGGATTTGTTAGAGCATCCTACACAAAGAAATAGTAATTTGAAAAAGGTGGGAACATTCAAATGTGGTTCTTGCCCACAGTGCAAGTTTATTATCAACAGAGATGCTATTCTACTGGAGGCAAGGGACACATATTTAACAAGTAAGGTGTGTAACTCCTGTGAGTCCAGTGGGTTAGTATATATTGCTCTGTGCAACAAGTGCACAGCATTTTCTGTGGGCAAGACCGAGAGAAAATTGAGAAGAAGGATTTATGAACATATATATAATAGGCCTATTAAAATTTTGAGGAGTGTATTATATAAACATATCCTTATGTGCTTGGGTGCTATTTTTTTTATTTTTTGTTTTAGAAGAAATTCTTTCAGATATAAGATGAGGTCTGTGGGAAACTAGAATAGAGTATAGAGTTTTTTTGGCAAAATTTATTGGAATCCAATATGCCTCCTGGTCTCAATGACATTGTTTCTTTGGCCTCAGTTTTGAAGTTGAGGGCTGCAAGGCTATAGGAAATTAATAAGAAAAGTGTTTTAATTTTTTTTAGAAAGAACCAAATTGGATATGTGTGTTCACTGTATTTAAATAGAAGGTATTGGATATATACTTTTATAATAATATATTACCACTAGATGATGCTACAGCTTTATTTTTGAGTTATACAATGACTAGTAGTGCACTTTATAATGTTATACAAATATATACATGACATATATATATATATATATATATATATATATATATATATATTATTTTTATTTGATGTATTATTAATAAGAAATGCATTTTTAAAGTTGAATATAGATACTTGTTGAATCCAGTTATTTAGGGATAAAAGTTTATTAAAAATATTGTATGTCTTTCTTAAAATTTTTTTTTAATTGATCCTTATTCCCTATTGGTGGTTCATTCACTAAGGAGGGTGACCACAACATAATATACTTTATACATAGTAGAACAAGCATATGCAAAACCACTAACTATATATCCACTAGAAACACAAAAAAAATTCTCTCCTGAGGTCCTCAACACTTTACTGTGTAACTGTGACTGGACACCCCTAAAAACCCTCCCACTTGACCAGGCTGTAGCATATTTCAACAAAACATTTCTACAACACCTAGACACTGTCGCTCCATTGCACAAAATCAAGGTTAGAACCTCTACAAACCCCTGGCTCAGTAAAGAAACCAAACAAATCCTCAAGTCCAGAGACACTGCCTGGCGTTACTATCAAAAAAACAAAGAAACACAAAGCCTAACTAAGTAGCAAGAACTGCACATCCGTGCAAAAAAATGCATTAGGCTGAACAAAAAAATCCTACTACACAACATTACAAACTAAATACCAACACAACCCGCAAAAATTTTGGAAAAATGTAAACCAGCTACTAAAATCCACCCAAACGGCTACCCCCAAACCAACCACCCCTGACACTAAAGTTCCCATCAAAACACAATTCAGCTCCCACTTTGTGAACTCAATTCTATCCTTAGCATCACAGGACAGTTCCTTCCTCACTATCCCCCCAACACAAATAACACTAATACAAGCTTTACCCTCAAAACAGTTTCCACCACTTCAATCAAAAGCATGCTCTCCAAACTAAAAACCTCATCAACAGCAGCCGTCCTACTCCCCAGCTATTTCTTGAAACTCACAGCAGATGCTATTGCTATCCCTGTCTCCACTCTCATAAACAGATCAATTGTTGAAAACTATGTGCCCAAACTCTGGAAAATATCCTATGTTACACCCATACATAAAGGCGGGACCTCCACTGAACTTAATAACTACAGACCCATTGCTTTACTCTCCCCCGTGGCCAAAATCCTAGAAAAATGCATCCATACCCAGATGCTAAACTATCTCCTAGACTGCAACATCCTGTCACCTACTCAGCATGGTTTCAGACCTGCCCATAGTACCACTACAGCTCTCCTCTGCCTCACAGACACAGTAAACTGTCTCAAAAATGAAGGCCTGCAAGTGTCAACTCTTTTTTTGGATATGTCCAAAGCATTTGACACAGTCTCACACCAAATCCTGCTAAACAAACTAAACCAATATCATCTATCTAATTCAACTCTTACCTGGTTCCAAAGCTACTTAACTGACAGGTACCAAGCTGTGAAATGGGAAAATTCACTCTCTCCTCAGCTGCCCATAACTATAGGAGCCCCACAGGGTTCTATCTTAGGACCACTACTATTCACAGTCTTCACAAATTACCTCCACACCTCCACACAGCATGCATCTATAATTCAGTATGCAGATGACACTACCTTAATCTGTGCTGCACAAAACATTCCCACCCTCCTGCAAACAACTCAACTAGCATTCTCTGACGTTGAAAACTACCTTACCAAAGCCCAACTTATCCTCAATCCAAAGAAAACTCAGCTTATGATTATAACCAGTTCTAACAAAACACTAACAGTCAATTCACTATCTACTCCACAAATGCTACTCCAATTGCTCCAGTGGCACAGGCTAAGCTATTGGGAATAACCATAGACTCCCACCTAAAATTTGATAGTCATCTGAACTTAACTATTAAAAAGTACATGCCAAACTGGGGTCACTCTACCGTATCAAACCATTTCTTACCAACAACACAAGATCAGCCATTGCTCGCTCCCAACTTCTATCCACCCTACTCTATGCATCTCCCATTCTGACTAATCTCAACAAAACTGAACTAAGCAAAATGGAAGCTTGCTATAACAGAATTGCCTGCTTTGCTGCAAATTGCTCATATAGAACTCATCACTGTACTGCTTTGAGACAGCTCCACTGGCTTGAACTGCCCAACCTCCTAACCTACAATCAGCTCTGCCTCTGTCATTCTATCTATTACCTCCCCAATAAGTGTCCTGCCCTAAAAAACCTAGTACAACATCACTCAGCCAAAAGGCCTCTTAGATCATCAAGCAAACTACTATTAGAAGTCACCAACAGCTACAATAGCTTTGGAGATGCACTATATAGTAGTTCGGTGGCTAAAAAATGGAACTCTGTCCCTCCTAGCATTCAAAACACATCATCCAAAGCCTCCTTTAAAGACCTCATCAGGCAACATCTCAAGCAAAATTGGCAGTGCCATGATTGCTCCCCAGGCTAGTGAAAGCAGATAACATATACATACTAAATCTAGAGCAATTGATAATAGGTTTTCAATCTTACTCACAAACACTGGCTAATCTACAATGTATGTACTGTACCTGTGTACTATGTATGTATTCTACCTACGTTCCAAAGTTCAGCCATACACCACAAATCTATTACTTACCTTTATTTTTAAAATTAATATTTTTTTGATTGTTCTCTCCACTGTAACTGTTTGTGCCGCATACCACTGTAAAAACATGTCTCTTGTAATTTGTGTGTACACTGATCATGTCTAAATAACTAAATGTGTCTGTAATTTTTCTTTGTGGAGCTTTTCTCCCCGGGCCTCTGCTGAAAAAGGGCCTTTTTGACTCAGTCAGACACCCCCGGTTAACAAATGTAAAATAAATAAATAAAATAAATATGAAGGAATGGCACTTAAGAAACATTTGCATTTGAGGAAGTCTTTTTATATGAAAACGAGAGGGATTGTATAGCGTTTATGTTTGCTGCTTTTATCTTGTTCATCTGACTGTGTTTTTAGCCTCCTGTTGGATTAAATAAAATTGATATTTCTGAACTGATTTGGTGGTCTTGCTAGTGCCATATTCTTTAGTTACAATTTTAATTTTCAGTACTTTTTCCCATTTTGAACTATTTCAATGTACAGTATTAAAAGAGATCAGGATCTATCATGCACTATCGCAAATAAAGTAAAAATCTCAGCACAGGAGGAAAAACATAGAAGATACGCAGACAAATATAAAAAAAGTACAAAATAAGCAATTATAGTTTTACAGAGAATTGGGAAACAAGGTAAAATGAATTAAAAGACCACCAAAAAAAGAAGAAATAGATACATTTTAGAGAAGTATTTATGAAGATCCTGTGGAACATAACAAAGATGCTAAATGGACAGAAGAAGAAAAAGAAAGAATAACAAGTTCAAATGTACAGGATATAAAATGGGATGAAGTAAGAGCCAGAGAGATTTAAACAAAGTTAAGCAAAGCCTCTAAATGGAAAACACCAGGCCCAGATGCAGTACCTAACTTCTGGTTAAAAGTATTAACATCTTTGCACCAAGATTTAGCCATCAATAAGAACTATTTATATATGCACCCCGAACAGACACCAACCTGGCTAACAACAGGAAAAACAATGCTCCTACTTAAGAGTGAACCTGGAAGTTACCCTAAAATTTATAGACCAATAACTTGCCTTCCGATGACGTATAAACTGTATACTGGAATTGATCCTGACAGAGTTTATAGTCATTTAGAAGAAAACTCGTTTATGGCAATAGAACAAAAGGGCAATAAAAGAAAGTCATATGGAACAAAAGATCATTTGTTGTTAAATAAAGTTATAGTGGAGAACTGTAAAACAGGGAATAATCTAAGTATAGCATGGATTGACTACAAAAAAGCATTTGATAGCATCCCACATTCATGGATAAAAGAGCTCTTAAAAATATATAAGATACACCCTACAGTGATCAAATACATCACAGTGACCATGAAACAGTGGCAGACCACTTTGTAATTAAGCCATGATAAAGGACACATTATTATTTCATGGATAAAAATTCAAAGGGGGATATTCTGTCACTGCTGCTATTCTGTCTTCCCCTTAACCCTTTAAGCTGTCTACTTAACAGCTTAGGCCATGGCTATACTTTGGCTCCTAGAAAACAACACAGTGTAAAGACTTCTCATCTTTTCTTTGTTGATGATTTAAAACTGTACAGCTCATCAGATGAGAAAATAAAAGCACAATTGCAAGTTCTGAAAACTTTTTCAGATGAGATAAGAATGTCATTTGGTCTTGATAAATGTGCAAAAACAACCTTTAAAACAGGAAAACTGCAGCACCAAGAAAACATCAGTTTGGGACAAGAATGTGATATAAAAGAACTTGAGCAAGAGGGAGTATATAAATATTTGGGAATTGATCAAGAATAAACAATAAAACATGAACAAATGCGAATAAAACTTAGTGAGGTATACGTTAGAAGAATTAAATTAATCCTGAAAACAGCGTTGACATCTAGGAACAAAATTCATGCTATAAACCAGTTTGCTCTTTGTGTCCTAACTTACAGCTTTGGAGTGACTGACTGGCCTCAAAATGTGTTGGACAGATTTGACAGGAAAACATGAAGGATGCTTTATGCATTCCAAATGATTTATAAAAGTCAGTGTATACCAAGATTATATATTCCCTGTTCCAAAGGAGGTATGGGCCTCCTTGAAATTGATTACATATATAGATCTGCAGTTGTGGGATTGCACACATATCTGCTGACCGCACAAGACCTAAATGTAGTGAAAGTTTTAAAACAAGAGGAGAATAAATCTAAGATGACTTCCCTGCCTAGTCTAACAGAAGCATAGCAGCGTCAAGCAGGAATGGAAATCAAACCCGAAGTAGATAAAAAAATCAGGCAGCAACTGAATGTGCCAAAAAAGTAAGAATATAAGGTGAATATAAGGGGAAGGATCAGATGAGAAGGCAAGAAATGTGGAAAATCCATAAATATAGATGAAAGGTTAATATTAGCAGCCCAAGACAGTGGGTTATGTACACATTGATTTACAAAGTCCACTGAACATGTGGGAGAAACAGACAAAAGTAGGTTTTGTAAAACAGAATTGGAAACAGTCGCACACCTCGTTGCTGGTTGTGACATACTAATGGCAGAAGGACTGTATACTGAAAGGCATAATTATGTGGCAAGACTGTTGCACTGGGGATTGTGCAAACATTATGTATGGAAGTGGCTGAAAAACACTGGAAACATGAGCCACAAATAATCATAGAAAATTATGATGTCTACATCACATGGGTTCACCCATTACCAACAGTTCAAAAGATAGATGTGAGAAAAACAGATACAGTGGTCCATGAGCAGAAGACAAAAGTAGCATTGATCATTGAAATCATTACACCCAGTGACTACAGTGTCTTGCTTTCAGGGAGACACAAAGTCATAAAATATCAGGATTTACAGGTAGAAATGTGAGCAATGTGGAAGAAAGATACCCAGACAGTTCCAACAGTAGTAGGAGCAATGGGTCTTATAAAAAAGAATCTACTGTTGTATTTAGATATGTTACCAATGCATGTAACTCCATATGAATTGCAGAAGGAGTCATTACTGGGCACATTGCATGTGCTGTGAAGAGCACTTTTGGCTGACATCAAAGATTGAAACAGTACTAATTTCATAAATTTTAATCATATTTTGACTTAGGAGTCTGGTCAATTCCTGTCATAGTATTAGAAACCCAAAAGACTTGGAGAAATTAAAAAAGGCACTTAAGGTCTTGCACCTAACAATGCATTCCAGCTGTAACTACAGATCTTCTAAGTTCTGCTTGTGTGTCACTAATGATAGCAACCTTCCAAATACAGATGAAAGATTAGGACCTACTGACCTTGGATAAGAAGGGTATGTACCTAGTCAAGCAAGGCTGTAATACTGGAAAAAAAAACATGCAAGTATAATCCTAGCCTCGAAGTACTACTTATATCAATCTTTCTGTGTCTGAACCTGCAGTAAGTCAGAGAAAGAAAACCGTTCTTGTTTCCTGGCATAGTATTATGCTTTCTCAATACAATTATAGAGACAGAAAAAATAATACTGTTTTTCTTGATGTGCAAAACTATCTCCCAGCTTCTCATGTCATTTTGAATCACTGAATCCCCAAGTTTACAATGGCATTATTTTCAACAATATTGTTTTTTTTTTTAATGTAACATATGCTGTTACTGCAACTCATTCAGTTCTACCACTGCTTAAAAAAAACTTAAGATTAAATTTTAAGTTTTTTCCTCATCAATGAGCATGTTACTTTCCTTTTAACTTTATCCTTATAATATCTTGTAGAAATAAAGCTTGGTTTAAATTGCTCTCTTTTTCTTATCAGCAAAGTATCTGGCATTCTATGCAAACCATTTTGACTATCCTTGAAAATTTAGAAATTTCACACTGTTTACTTGGTATTTGTCACTGAATTTGATGCATCAGATGAAGTGTGGGATCAGATTTTGTCAGTGTGAGTTATTATTCTCAAATGATGGAACAGCAGAGCCATGAATGAAAGATAACTTGACACCTATAGTTAACAGTGAATGGGAAGGTGTGCATGGAGCTATAACACATACAGCCCTTACAAGCAGAAACTAACTTGACAATTATTTTTGACTGAAACAAAAAGAAAATGGCTAACAATATCTTTTAAGGAATATACAAATAAAATCAATGAAAAAATATATTGACACCATCTCCAGAGACTCCGTTAAGCTTCCAACTCTATGGCTACTACAACATATCACCATGAACAAATTTATCATAGTGACCGATTTGGGGTAATCCACATTTCTGTGACTGATTTGGGGTAATCCACATTTCTATGAAATGAGCAAAAGTGTTGATCAACACAACTAACTCTCAGAGACTGAACTTATAATATATAATAACCAGAAAGAAACTGGGTCTCTAGCAAGGAAAGAATATTGTTTCATTAGGAAAAGACTGGGCACATAACCAAGCATAGCTTCTTATGACTGTTCCTGTAGCCAAAGACCAAAGAGAGAAGTCAAACCTATCAAAGCTATATAAAGCAGCTTGGGATGTTACATAATTTGCAAAGAAAACAGCTGCAACAACTTACTGCCAAAATCAGCACCAGACAAAGAGACTATTATCTCATTTACTCATATAAATCCAGAATTAGGGGAACATGTGTGTTTGATAATTATTTGCTGTACTGGCTATATAGGAAAGTAATAAGATACCTACCATAACAATAAATTATTGATTTCTCTTCAGTCAGTTTGATTTTTTTAAATCAGTTGGTGGGGTTATCTCCACCATTTAACTCTTACTGCTTTAGTATCAAACTATGGTTAAAACGAGAAAAACCTTTCACTAACACAATCCTCCTAACTGCAATATCATATGTAGTTTGAAGGCAGCAGTACCAGGAACAAATATAAGATGATAAGAAGCACTGTGGGGGCAACATTTCTAAGCCCTAAGAGAACAAACACTGGTACTCTGTCACCAAAGTAGCCAGGGCAATCACAAACTGAACACATTCATTTTCTGGCTGTGCTCCGATACTGTGCAGCAGTTCACTTCACTGCACACTGTCCTCTGACAGAGTATAGAGAGGAAGAGGCTTAATAAAATGCAAGAAGCCAACCAGGTTTCTTTAAAAAGTAGGCACAGCTAGAGTTCAAGTAACATTTTGTGAAATAGTCAGCATCCTCTACTCCTGCCTTCTAAAGAGGACATTTGCCTGTTAATACCTACACATCATACTCCAATGGACGAATGCTGAAATATAGCACATAACAGGAGCAAAAAGAAGGAAAGAAAATAATAGGGGAGTTGTGAGAATCATGACATGCAGGATACATATATAAGAGGAAAACAGGAGAGTTATTACATAAAAAAACAGAAAGGAAATTAATTTAATTTTCCATAATAGTAATTTGTTGATTTCTTTTCTGTGTTTTTTTTTTTTTTTACTATGCATCATTCTCTGGGAGAATTCCAAGTCTTAAAACCTATAGGGGAAGAAAGCACATACCAAATAACAGCTAAGGCAGAAAAATCCGCTTTCTGTGCTTAGAAAGGTTATCCATCTTATATGAGATTGTAAAGGGGTTGATGGAAGTCCAGCTTACTGCCTCATAAATAGCAGCAGAGCATTCCCTAAGGACAATATGGGGGCAACAGCAGCATTACTAGAATGAGCTCTAACTTGTCAAGAAATAACTTTTTTTGGAGTCATAACAAAATAGAATCATAGGTTCATAGGTGTTTACTAGGCTAACGACCACAAGGGCCTTTTTAAGCCCAGCCATGCATCTCAAATCTCTGACAAGTTCTGATACCCTTTAAGTGTAAGCATGGGCCTGGGAGATGAACCATTTACAGGTTACCTGTTTGCATTAGAAACATCAGTGTCAAACCAGGGATGAATTTCTTGTTTCCCATCCAATTTTCCAAGCTGCAATTGAATTGGGTTAGGAAGGAACTCTGCTTCACATGGATGGGGAGCCTGTTCCACAGACGGGGTAGTCTCTGGGATACTTACCTATCTCTCCAGCAGGTCCTATTTATATCACAGGCAAGGTTTAAGTTCTTAGAATGGGTAATTTTGGTACTGTTGGTTTTGTGGATATGCAGGAGATCCATCAGAGTGGGGTCTGACAATGCCCTGTATACCAGGCATAGATCTCCCCCTCAAAAGCCTGTAGGAGGCAGAATACAGGGATAGGGCCTTGTGGTGGTCTGCATAGGGCATATTACTTACACCCCATATTCTTTTAGTGAGGAACCTCTGTGAACATTCCAGTTGTTGCATATTCTTGATTAGGTACACATACCAAAGGGGGCATTGAACCTCTGTGAACATTCCAGTTGTTGGATATCCTTGATTAGGTACACATACTAAAGGGGGCATTGTACTCAATGATAGGTCTGATGAATGCTGAATACAGTGGAACAATGGCTTCCTTGGACTTAGATGCCATATCTTTGTTTATAAGTTGTGCAACATAGAATGGTTTCCTCACCACTGTAGACACATGATGATCAGAGTCTAGATTACTATCTATGTGTGTCCCTATGTCCCTGACTAATGGGTCAACTCTAAGGGGTGTGTTGTCAGTATGATAGTTACAAGGGATGGATGACTTCCCAAAGGATACTATTATGTATTTTTTGGCATTTAGTTTTAGTCCATGGCTCTGACACCAGTTGTTTGTCTGTGTCAGCCTCTCCTGGAGAACATTTATATCAGTGTGAGAGTCAATGAGAGCTCCTAATTTGCAATCATCTGCAAATTTAGTCAGCCAGAGACCACTAACATTGGCCTTGACCTCTGATAAATAAATGCCAAAAAGGAGTGGTCCAAGGACTGATCCCTGAGGGACTCCACTTGTGACTGGCCTCTTTGAAGAGGTGGACTCCTCAATTCCAAATTTCTGGGTCCTGTCTATGAGCCAGTTGGCTATCCACTGGGTGACATATGGGTTTGTACCTAACCACTTGAGTTTGTCAACAATGCCCAAGTGGAGTATTGTCTCAAATTCCTTAGCCAGGTCAAGGTAGGCAGTGTGAATGATTTTGCCCTCATCAGTTGCTTTGGTGACCTTCTCAAAGATGTCCACCAGATTGGGTAGGCATGATCTGCCCTTGATGAAACCAAACTGGGTTGGGTCCAGTGTCTGGAGGTTTACTATATCTCTGTTAATCATCTCCATGATAATTCTTCCCATGGCTTTACATATAAGACTAGTGAGACTTATGTGTCTGTAGTTTCCAGGGTCTGTAGATGGCCCACCTTTGTGCAGAGGGATGACCGTTGCCTTTCTCTATTCATGAGGCATGAAGCCTGTTTGGAGGTTACAGTTAAATAGTAATTCCACAGGCCCTGATAGGTCATGTTTCATGCTATTTAGAAGGCATCCTGGGATATTGTCTGGGACCATTGATGCAGTGTTCTTGGTCTTAGAGAGAGCATTAAGGACCTGTTCCCTAGTGATAGTAGGGGGAGTTATATTTGATGATATTTTCTGAGGGAAGGTTGAGGGGTAGAGAGTAGCAAATTTGGAGCTGAATTTATCAGCCAGGAGGTTTGCTATATCTTCCGGCTCAGTATAGGTGGCTCCATTTACAATGAGCTCTGCACACAATTGTGTATTGCCTTTGAGGTTGCGGACAAAGCTAAAGAATGCTTTGTGGTTGTACTCGGCCTGGGAGGCCAAACTTACCTTAAATTTGGCTTTGGTAGACTTTATTTGTCCTCTGAGATGTTTGTTTAGTTTGACGAGAGTGCTTTTATCCTGCTGGGTGCTGCACCTTCTAATTTTTGCCATTATTTTCTTCCTCCTGTTATACATCCGAGTGATTTTGTGATTCCACCAGGAGGGGTTGTTTTTTGAGTTAGCTCTGTACTTCTTCCTGGTGGGTACAGCTGCCTCTATGCAGCTATTAACATGCTTGTACAGGGTTTCTGTGAACAGTTCTGCCTAGGCAGAAGTGTTCTCAGGGTTTATAGGGGCTTGAAATTTTGCCAGGTTCTCACTTAATAACAGGAGGTTAACCTTAGAATAGTTCCTGAATATTCCCAGTTGAGCTGGGGGTCCAGGTTTTATTTTTACTTCAAAGGAGATGATATTGTGCTCTGTACTTACTGGGGAAGGCAGTACAGTAGGGGGTGTGCAGCACTCTCCCATATTAGTGAGGACCAGATCCAATATGGTTGCATCCCTGGTGGGTGTACTGACTATCTGGTCCAGGGAGTTTGTGTTTACAAAAGGAAACTGTGTGCATGTATGTTTGATGTTGTATGGGATTTCCAGTTAATAGTGGGGTAATAAAAGTCACCCATGAATATGGTATTGGGTTGGATGGTTAGTGTTTCTAATACGTTTAAATACATGATATGGGTTTCCTGGGTCATAGAGGGGGACCTATAGCTTGCAAGGAAGTGGTATTGGATTTTACCTATGGTGATTTGAACATGGAGTAGTTTGAGTGCATTGTCCTGTTTGACTAGCCTTGCAGTATATTTATTTTTGATGTAAAGAGAGACACCTCCACCTTTAGTCCCTGCCTGTGAAGTAGCTGTCCTAAATGTGTGGAAGGCATTATAACCTTGCACTGTTGGTGTGCTCTCCCCAGCTTTAAACCACGTCTCAGAGACTGCACAGATATCAGCATTCTCTAGGGTAAAGAGAGCTTCCAGGGAGTGGAGCTTTTTGTTTATCTTCCTGGCATTGAGCAGTAATACCTTTAGATTTTCTTGGTTTTGCTTTGCTATGTTGGAACCAATTTCAGTTTGGCATTGCCTACAAAAGGCACTATGGGGGGAAGACAATGTTTTAGTTAATATTCGAAAGCCTAGAGGGGAGGGAAGGGGAGAGGTGCACACCATCCCTAGCAAAGCAGAGTGGTCTGTTGACCATCTCCTTTCATGCTGACAAATATTGCACCCCCTTAGAATGACACCAGAAACTAGGCTAATTATTAAAGTCAATCATCTTTTGTTTGTATTGTGGCATCATCCTTGGAGAAGGTAAAATATTGCTCAATGCTAGGCTCATACCAACCCGAGACACATATTCAGAGAGTTCTATGATGTCTCTCTTCATATAGTCAAGGGAGGTATGTCTCAGGTCATTTACTCCCACATGGATTATGACTGAGCATTATTGGTAATTGTGTTCCAGTGACATGAGTGCATATGTAATGTGGGAGATCCTAGCCCTTAATAAGCAATTGACTGTAATTTTCTCCTTACTCAGCCTGGAGAGAGGGACATCAGTGTGTCTCATGATGGAGTCTCCAATGACTAGAATGTTGGACTGTGTGTTGACTTGCCCTATGAGCTTAGAGGTAGAGGCTCCATGAGATGTAGCTGTATGTGTTGATGTGGGAGTTGTTTTGAAAGAGTGCATTTGGGGCTGCTGAGTGTATTTCTTATGTGTACTTTGTCTAGGAGGTCTTTGTGGTTTAGGAAGGTTACATGTAGGTGCCACAGTATATGTGGGTCTGTATGTCTGCTTTGAATTGTGAGTGATGGGTGCAGCATGTGTACTACTGACAACCTTATTGACATTCGGAGTATTTGTATGTGAGAGCTTTGTCTCCAGTGACATTGTGTAAATACATTTCTCACATACCATATCAGTGTGTTTGAGAATTAACTGGTTCTCAGTAAACATGAGGCAATCTCTACATTGCCTCAGGATGCCCATATCCACCAAGCCAGTAACAAGAGACACTAGGAAAGTTCATATCCATGGCAACAGACCCTTTTTTATTGATTAGACTGTTGGAGTGAGAATATCCATCGCTGTCAGGAGTATCTGGTTTGCAACTATGTGGACAGTGTTTGTCACTCCAAACTAGCTGTCCTGTGTGCAACTAGATATTGGAGAAATTTTAATTGTGCTTTTACAGGAAAAATGTCACTCAAGGTTTCCAAGACTGTACAGTGCGCTGCCAAACACTTGTGGGGAAACTAATACATAGACCCTGAAAATTTATGGATGAAGTATTTAGGCAGATATTCCGAAGTTAGAAATAAATCAAGCAGTACTTACTGAAAACAAAGAATTAGCTTGTCAAGAATGATGAAAAGAGGGGAGTCACATGAGCAGCTACTGCCTGGCTACTAATAATGCTGGTCTCAGCACAGCTGCACTCTGTTGGGATACAATACTCATTTGCTTCTTCTCTCATCAGAAGCAAAACGTTAGCACCAATCCCAAGAAGACAAGCAGGGCACAACCTGTTTGGTGAAACACAATATTGTCCCAGATGATGCAAGGGTCTGTAGGCTTGTAGCCTTTTCCTGGTAAATGTCTCAAATAGCAACCAGACCAATCAGGTATGTTAAGCACAGACACTCACTCTCCAACCAGAAACAGTCAGGAATCAATGCACTCTGCTCCTACTCTCACCAGGATCAGAATATAAGCATAGAGTCAAATTAGAAAACTCATTTGCTATAGTTGTTTTAGAAACTGCTCTGTCCTGCCTATTTCAAACAAATGAAAAAAAAAGAGCTAGTCAAGAATTTATAAAAGGTGGCATTCTAGAAATGTAAGCCCATAATTTTCTGTGCAGGGCCATAGTACACACAATCCTGTGTCAGTCTCACTGCAATATCAGTCAGCTTCCCAGATGACTAAAGCAAACTGGCAAAAAGCTGTTGAGTGAAGTGAAAGATGACCAATAAAACCAGAACTATATATCTGTAGTTGCAGGTTGTGGGGCAATGCATTTATGATGGAAGGTGCAGAAGAGCTTGTCCCCCCTGTAGAAAACACAAATTTGTGTCTTACTCTCTGCAGTTATGAAGCAGTGTTGTTGGACATGCTTGACTTTCACTGAAGCTGGTAAAGGGGATGGTGAAGATTACCAGTCAACATACTGGTTGTTAAGGAAGTGACAAGTTAATCAATTTATTATATATATATATATATATATATATATATATATATATATATATATATATATATATATATTTATATATATATATATATATATATATATATATATATATATATATATAGGTTCACTTTATAATCCCGAAATTCTGAAATATCGAATTTCAGAATCTCGAGATCATAAAGCCGAAACCTTAAAATCCCAAAACCCGAGAAGCGCGAATTTCAAAATCGCGACACCTACACTAACCATACACCACACATATACACATACATACACCTTTCCCCCACACACAAACCTACAGGGGGTTGCGCCCCCCCCACACCCCCTACTTAAATATACTAACTGCAAGGTTGCACTACACAGATAAACACACGAAAACACCACCATACAAGCTACATTCCCCTCACACACACACATCACAGTAACAAACACACTGACACACACTAAAGTCCCTAACTAAAACCCTTAAACATACTTACCTGAATCTCCAGCTATCCATTCACACACCGCAACACTAGAAGTGCTAATTCAACATCTCCAGACTTCGGGACTTTGAAATGCACACTTTTGGGGTTTCGGGATTTTGAGCTTTTGGCTTTATAATCTCGGGATTCTGAAATTCGATATTTCAGAATTTCGGGATTATAAAGTGTTTCTATAGAGATATATATATATATATATATATATATATATATATATATATATATATATATATATTATATATATATACACACACACACACACACACATATACATATATTGTATACATATACATATATATAGATGGTTCTACCTGACTTCGTCGACAGCGCAGAAGACCGCCAGAAGATCGACAATGAAGAAGACTGACGCGAGTGCCAGAACATCGACAATGCAGAAGACCGACACGACGGATGACAACACCGGATGCCGACATGGGAAAAGGCTGTGTGAGTATGCGGTAGTGACGGACGCTAGTGCGGCAGTCAGGTAAGTGTGGATATTGACGGTCTGTGGGGATAGGGGTGGGTTAAGTGAGTTAGGGTTAGGGTGGGTTAAGTGAGTTAGGTTAGGAGCGATAGGGGTGGGTTAAGTGAGTTAGGTTAGGGAGTGGGTTAGATAATGTGTGCGATAGTGACGGACCTTAGGGTTAGGGTAAGGTTTAGAGTGGGTTTGTAAGGATTTTGGTGTGCTTGTGTTGTGTGTGTGGTTTGTGGAATGGGGATGTGTTTTGTTTTTTATTGTTGTTATTGTGGTGTGTGCAGTGTATGGGGTTTCGTGTTTGTGTACCGTCGGTTATTTCGTTGTCGGGTATGTGAGGTTTCGTGTTAATGGACTGTCGTTGTCGGTGTTGTGTGGTTTCGACTATGTCAGGTAGAACCATATAGATAGGTATATGTATGAGTGTATAAAAATATGTGGAGTCTGGATTGAATATCTTGTCCTATTATAGTGTAAAATTAGGGATGAAGTATTGGTACATGTGGTAAAGCCATGATTCGCAAAGTTAAGACTTTAATTCTACAGTTCAAGATAATTCATTACATATTTTATGTTTCACATAAACTGCACCCCCCCCCCCATATTCCATTTTCAATTTCTTTTGTTTGAGTTACTGTTTCCTATTCATTTTAAGTTGGATGTAGTCATTTTGTCATTTACACAAACTGAGTACGGAATTAGGGACTGTGCAGTTTCTACATGTTTTAATGAACTGGGTTGTCTTAAAAATGTCTCTTTATTCAATTTCTAAGAAGTTTTTAAACATGTGTTTAAGTTTTCAAACAACTTTTTATCCGTATTTTAATAGTGTATTGGGAGTTATGTTATAGCATTTATTTATTTAACATTTGTGGACTGGGAATGTCTAACTAGGACAGAGCCATTTTTAGTGGAGGCCTGGGGAGAAACGCAATTTATTTGTTGAGGTAGTTGAACTGTGTCTCAGAGCTCCATATTTAATAATAATATTGTGCAATCAATGAAAATACATTAAATATAAGTCGAATTCAACAATAGTGTAAAGTGTTATTAACATAAATGCTGTGCGTTCATTGCAAATTAAAGTAAAAACATGCTGTTTTCCAATGGGTTGGATGTTCATTTTAATTTTACTTTTTCAAAGTTTTAGCTTTTTGCTTTAATCTAAAGTCAGATTTGGGTTTAGATGTTTGATTTAGGTAAGAACTTTTTATTGGTTTAGTCATTATTTTAGTGAAATGTGCATTTTTTACATGAACTAGACTCCTCATATCCCATAAATAATATTGTTTTCACTTTGAATTATTGTTTACATTCATTTTAACTGGATGCATCAGTTACTTTGTGCAAGTTGTGTACTGAACAGGATTTTCTGTAAGTTTTTATGACTGGACTTCTTCATGAGAGGCTTTCCACATTTACTCTGACTGAGGTGAATTTTAACATGCATTTCAAGTGTCAGGTAAGTTTTGCTGTTACACCTGTTTGGTATTATTTAAGCAATGTACTAAAGTTTCAGGTATTTTTTTTTTCATTTGGGTAACTTTTCTTGTTGTTGCAACTGTTTAGTTATGCAAAATAAGCTATATATGCCATTTTATGTATTTACATGTATATTTATCTATTTGCATTGGGTCTATATTATATTCTCGAATGTCGACAATGTCGAATCTGACATTGTCAACACGAGAATATTGAACACTCAGAATCTCAAGGGTGTAAACGGCAATCTCTGTAAGGGGAGATTTCCATTTACTGCAATGTAGTGCAGTCTTGGAGTTGGTATATTTAAGTAACGGGGGGGTTGAGGGGTGCGGGGGGGGCTTGCCCCCTTCTTAAACCCATTAGGGTACTTTTTCTTTTTTGTTTTTTTTTAAATGCTCAAGATTCTGAGCGTTCAATATTCTCGTGTTGACAATGTCAGATTCGACATTGTCGACATTCAAGAATATAATATAGACCCATTTGCATTTGCTATCCAGTAGTCTTGCTGGGCAGAATTCATTTTCAGCAGAAGCCCATGGAGAAAATCTCTATTAAATGCATCAGTTTATAGGGAAACCTGTTGTTTATAACATCCAGTTAAACAACACTCAGAATATCATTCATAACTAGAAGTTTTACAAGGTTGGTTTAGTCAGTGATAGAATCAGAGAAGATGGAAAAGATGAGTGTTATGTTTTTTCTCCCTTTCTCCATTTTGCCTAGTTGTGTGCCACCTTGGAATTGAGAGAGAGAGAGAGAGAGAGAGAGAGAGAGAGAGAGAGAGAGAGAGAGAGAGAGAGAGAGAGAGAGAGTGAGGGAGAGAGAGAGAGAGAGTGAGAGAGAGAGAGAGAGAGAGAGTGAGGGAGAGAGAGAGACAGAGAGAGAGAGAGGGAGAGAGAGAGAGAGAGACAGAGACAGAGAGAGAGAGACAGAGAGAGAGAGAGAGAGTGAGGGAGAGAGAGAGAGAGAGAGAGAGAGAGTGAGAGCAAGAGAGAGAGAGAGTACATAAAAGTGGGGGGGGGTCTCCTGACATTAAGCAAAGCTCCCTTATGCCAATCTCTGTTTTTTCTATATTTTGGCACCGTTTGGTTGACAGATGTGAGAAACTGATGATTCTTGGTGTTGTGGAATTTGCCCTTTCACTGGATATTTTTGCGATTTCTGATTTAGTATATATATATATATATATATATATATATATATATATATATATATATATATAGTTAGTCGGAGGTTTGGGTGTCTTCCCCCCTGCAAAAAATTTTTTTAACTTACTTGCATTAAAGTTATTCTTCAGAGCATACATAAATGCGTGAGGACTTCTTAGTCATTGTTAACATGTCAAAGTTAGCGACATGGATGTTTGATCAGCTTTGAGTATTTTAGGTAAATCCATATATTATATGTGTGTGTGTGTGTGTGTGTGTGTGTGTGTGTGTGTGTGTGTGTGTGTGTGTGTGTGTGTGTGTGTGTGTGTGTGTGTGTGTATACACATATACATGTATAATTCAGGGGGACTTCCCCATGTAAGGGATGCAGGGCATAGCCACCTTATAAAATTGTTCTTGTATTTTTTTTACAATCCTGGGGTTGTTGCTGCTTTAAGTTGCAGCTTCCCAATATTTTAGATGTTTTAGTTTCACTTATTCATGTGTTGATTAAATGAGACATGATTATTAATAATTAATCTAATGTCAGCAGCTTAGCAACAATCTGACAGCATGCAGTGTTGTCTCAGTTCTAACCCTGTTACTGGGTCATTAGGAATATACATACACACTTTCATCAATTTATCACTTTGTGTAATGACTAACAGTTCCCATGAGAGGAGAAGAAGGGGACCAACACAGTTGGAGATGTAGAGACATAGGGGAAGAGGACTTACAAGACATAAATAAGTGAAGTAGAGCAAGATTGGAGGAGTTAATTACTGACAAGTGAGAGCAAATGGAAAGATAAAGTCAGACAAGAATGAAATTGTCAGCTACACTGACAGGCAAGTTTAAACTGCATAGTCATTTATAATGTTTTTTTTAGAAGATGTGAAAGCATGCCACTGTTTGGTAACTGATGTAGCATCCCATGTTATCTTCATGCTGGTTTGCTGGCAATCACATTATTTAGACTGAGTTTGAGATCTTAAAACCTTAGCTGGAGTAAACCAGTGAAAATATGCTGTGTGTGAGGAGATTTGTAGACCAACAGATGCTATGGAAAACCCGCAAGTACGGCCAAGTGCAATGACCCAAAACTCCTAAATGACGTAAATCGAAAAAAGGAACCAACACAAATCGGTGTGGAAAAATATACTGGAACTCATACATAGTGTATTAAAAAATACACAAAACCATCATATTCAGCAAATAAATCAGACCGGTTTTGGCAATGCTGCCTTCCTCAGTGAACAAAAACAGTATGACAAAAATTCCCTCCAACAAAACCTTATATACATATAAAAATCAATTACCAATTAAACAATTGTTGAATTGAACAGGGTTTTAAAAGTAATCATTCAAGCCAGGTGGGAATGAGGAAATTTGTAACCATGACAAAGAACCACATGCAGTTTTGTATCCATGGCAAAGAACCACATGCAGTTTTGTAACCATGACAAAGAACCACATGCAGATTTGTAACCATGACAAAGAACCACATGCAGATTTGTAACCATGACAAAGAACCACATGCAGTTTGCCATCAAGAAAAAACAAATAAAAATGATGGGATTCCTGTTTCTGAGCAGAAATAATCAAATGAAATGTATTTCAAACCAGGGAAACTTAAAAAGTTTGTTGTTCTGACCTGTAGTTTATTCATTTTTCCAATGTAGAGTAGTTAGATCCAGTACTTATTTAGTAAAAGACAGCTAGAATATTTAGTTAAATGTAGATCGGATTCCTAAGTATTCTTGTTAAAAAGAGGTTAAGAAGACTGCAGCCAGCTGAGAGATTTGAGACGGAAACACAGTGACAAGTAAGATCAGGGTCGAATGGCAGCAAGGTTTGATATTTCATTACAACCTTGTCCCAGTTTAAGATGAGTGACAATTCTATGTCAGAATGACAGAGAGGCCAGCCTGTAATTACTCATGAGGAATTATTTTAATTTGTAAAGGGAGCCTAATCACTTATGGCTTTTTTAGACTAATTTGTATCTGGCTGTCAAATAATAAAACATTGTCATTGCTGACCACCACTAACTCTGTATTATCAACAAGTTTAATAAGTGTATTGTCAGTTAAATCAGATATAGGGTTAGAAAGGTTCTGAGAATTAAGGAAGAACACTAATTTTGTTTTGTTGGCATTAAGATGGCATCAGATTTACACTGAGTACTCTTTGTTAAGAGAGTTGTAAAAGGAAAGTTACCTGTTTGACAGTTTTGGTGGACACCACTAGCATTCAATCACTGCTGTACTGAACAATTTAGTAAGATGGCATGCAGTATGCATGACAACAAAGTCACTGAACAGCAGCAACACCACTATATAGGATTCATATGCCAGTGAGAGCTAAATGCGAGATAGTACCCTCCCAACAGGCTGCATAGGAGAGGTTCCAAAGGTATCTCAAATACCAATTAATAGAGGTGAAGGATAGGCAAAATGCAGCATGCCAAGATGTGAAGACAGGATGAGAAAGAGAGAGAGAGTCAAATGCATTAGGTCAATAAACAGATTTCCTACAGTCTTTCTTCATTAAATGTATGAGTGAGAAGTAGTTATGGATATTGGTATAATCTATGACCTGTAAAGGTACACATCTTCCTAATATCTTAAATGGAGGATCCAAAAGGCCTGTACTACATTCACAGTTTTCTAAGTCAGTGATGCATATCCCTCTTAGATGGTGCAGTGCTAGGCTAAAAAAAAACTGATTTTAAGATAAGATGCATCTCTTTTCTTATCAAGAGACTTTTGGCACCTTTGTAAACTATATTTGAACCTTGTCTTAATTTAAAATATAGGTTTCTTGAGGCCTTGGAAGGTCTGACTGTCTTTTAAATTAAAAAGGACATGAAATGACAAGAAATGAATTCAAAGTCTAAAATATAGTTTCTCAGGAAAGACTTAATTCCTTGCATATAACCCAGTCATTCAAGGGTTTAGAGTTACAGTTACAGTGTAGTTCAAAGAAACTGACTAGAAAACTATGAAAGAAAGCAGTCATTAATGTAAAAAAATAGAAGCTATTAATCTATTGTTTTCTGTGAGAGAAGTAACCAATGTGAAGCTGATGTAATGCAGTTAGACCTGTTTTGCTGTGGAATGAAATTATGTAATTCCTGTTTTTTTTCTGCAGAAATGATGAACTGAACTGTATACATATCTGCAAAACCAATGAACATTTTTTCTCTGCTTGAAAGACCATGGTGACACATCTGTAAAAGTTTGTTATTCTGCTTTCTAGTTTTATTCATTTTTCCAATTTAGAATAGTTAGGTGCAGTACTTCTTTAGTAAAAGACAGCTAGGATACTTAGTTATATGGAGATCAGCTTCCTAAGCATTCTGTTCTGCATAACTGACCGTTATTTTGATACTCTTTGTGTATTTTCAGGGCCAGCCTTTGATGAACTTGTGCCCTAGGCAAAGGGACTGATGGCACCCCCACTGCCAGCTGCCCTCCCCCATGCACATAATCAGGTGCTCCCATGCTCCTCCTCATACTGGCCTATTCACTCTATCCAGATTATTTTTGCCTTCTCTTTCACACAGTTTGTCTTATTCTCAGTTTTTCTTGCATTCATTCATTTAACACATCCTGACTAGGCTAGGCATGACTGCATTCTAATAATTGTAGAGGAAATAATTGGATTAAGCTATATGTTTAGGAGTTGCTAAGTTCCCAGAAGCCATATGGATTATTGATGTTCTGATGTGAATTTTAGAAATTTTAAACATTTAAAACCAATGATGGCCTGAAAAAAATCATGATTAAGGAAAGAAATTCAGTCTTACTTTTCAGCTTTGCTTTTTATTGTATCCTTTCAACAAACCTTAAATGACCAAGACCACATTTTAGTAACTGTGAAGGAAATAACTGCATTAAGCTGAATGCCTAGGGACTGCCAGGCCCACATATATCATGGGGATTATACATGTTCAGAGGTGCATTTTAAAGCTGTTTTTCAACCTTTTGAACCAATGATGGCCTGAACAAAAATGATGAGTAAGGAAAGAAATTCAATCTTACTTTTTTATTTCTGGAAAGAAGTTGTATCTAAGGCTTAATGCACAAAACTGACAAAATAGCAATTTAGAAGACAAACATATTTAAGAATTGTACCTGTCCCCTACCCCACACATAAAAAATATAATCATCTTCAATGTATTCCCCTCTGGTGTTAGATTAGGATGAAAATGAAAGCATAAATGGCAACAGTCATGTATTTTAAAGTTACTTCTGTCATACGTATATACAGCATCTCCCCTTGCCTCTATCTCCAAAATATAGCCACAGTCTGCATCGCCCTCAGATATCAGATAAGAACAAAACTAAAAAAAAAACAGAATATAAAACATTTTAAACCTGTTACTGTCAGACATATATAAGCACCATGTTTTCTTTCTTCTCTCCCAAAAGACAGACACCTGTACATGCAGATAATGTTTGTGATGAAAGTTTGAAAAAAAATATCACAGTGATATTTCCATCTTGTTACTCCTAGACAGTACAGTGCTACTATACAAACTATAATGACTCTCTGTCCACACACCTGACGATTGTAAGAAAAGTTAAAGAAATGACCACACTGCCCCAAGCTATAGCCACTTCAATGTACAAGTCAGCACATGATTGTGATAAAAGAAGATGTCCATGCAATGCATGTACCTTTGCTCCACACAAACAGATGCCATATATTAAAGTATTCCAAGCTGCTTCACAAAAATCACATTAGTCCTGCAATACCAGAATAAGGGCAAACAACAGCAAAGATATAGTACTTTTTGTCCGCAGACAACCCCAGCAATTATACCTGTTTTGGTGTCTATATCAAATGTCAAGTAAAGTAATCCATCTTACTTCACAGAAATGCATACTAGTCCTGCAAAGCAAATAATGACTATTTAGCAACTTTTTAAACTAAGCAAATGACAAGAGGGTCAGTTATCTTCACCCAGGCAACCCACTTAGCAGTTATTTCCACTATTGTTTAGAATTCAGACATCTGATTGTGATAAAACAGTATGGCTATGTAATGTAATTCAGCTTTGCTCCGCACAGGCAGTTGCCATACATTAAAACTTTCCAAGTTGTTTTACACAAATCCAGAATTATGAGCAAACAAGAGCAGTTAATTTTTTTCACAGACATTCCCAGCAATTATAGTTACTTTGTGCATATCTCATATGGCCAGTAAAAATGTATGTATATATATATATATATATATATATATATATATATATATATATATATATATATATATATGTGTGTGTGTGTGTGTGTATATATATATATATATATATATATATATATATATATATATATATATATATATATACACACACACACACACACACACACACACACACACACACACACACTAGAGAGAGAGAGAGAGAGAGAGAGAGAGGAGTGTGAAGGATGCCAGCATAGCCAGATATAATTATTCTATCATTTGTAAATAATAATGTAAGGCACATGCTTATTGTCTTCAATGGAAAAAACTGCTGTTAGATATGGAACTTAAAAAAATGTAACAACAGCACACTCTGCTGGCAGAAAGCTGACCAAGTAAAGCATGTTGTGAAACTTTGATCTAAAGTCAGCTCTGTCCTGTCTAGCTGAATACATTCCTTCTGTTGTTTTAACCAAGAGTTAAATTGCTAGATTTAAACATGCAAATGTATTTTTATTAAAGTGCTTCCTGACCAGCTGCAAGATAACAAAAGTAGATGTTAAGAATGTAAATGTAGTTTCTGTTAGCCTGGGAACCCAGGAAAGTGTGAAGAATGATGTAATGGGAACCAGGAATGTGATTTTAAAAACAGAGAGAATCAAAGGGCATTATGCATTTTTGTCTTGACCATCCAACTCACAGCACTGTCTTGCTCTATAAGTAAGTTTATCTTAGACTTGTATTTTCTATTAGAAATAGCTAGAAATGAGAAAGATTAGACTAAGTGTTTTTCTGTGATGTCAGAACTGTACTACTGAATTATTTTAAGTATTTCACTGTTATCTCTGAACTCTTGACTAGCACTGTGTAGCAAGAAATATTGTATTGTGTTTTTAGTATTTATTATTAAATATTTTAAAATCTTTCAACTGTGGCTGTTTTGTGTAGAGATAATTTAAGCTCTAGAGTACATTGCATATTTATAGTGATTACTGTACCAAGTCACTCTAATAAGTCTTGACTGTTTAGTTATACTACCAATTGGATAATAATGTTGCACAGTAATAATTGGACACCCTTTTAAGGGCCTTTGAGTAGCTGATAAATTAGCTGGGTGGTGGCAGTGAGTTCTACTGTATAGTTTGGGTAAAAGGGCACAGCTGGAGAACCTGTGCCAGCCTTCCCCAGGAGTGTCTGTGTGGTTGTATAAACTCTTATCTCAAAGTGTGTGTGTGTCAGCTACTTGGGCAGGGACACGAAGCACTGGTTGGACAGAGAGGGTGCTGGACATTTTAGCTTGTCCAGCTGGCTGAGATCTGGTCCCTATAGCTGTGCCAGTGGGGAGTCTTACTGGGGACCGGGAGAGCAAGGGAGTGACCAACCCCTGACTGACTGTGATCTCTGTGTGCTCTTAAGGGAAATTGCACTTTACTGTGTGTATTTGTTATCCTTTCCTCCTGGTGTTAGAGGTGAGGATTTAGGCTCCTTGATTGCTGGGCCAGGGCACGGGCATCACATATTAATTATTTGGCAGTGGTGGGATATCCACACCATATATTAATTGGTTGGCAAATACTAATTGGCTTGTAGTGGTGTGGGTAGAGTGAATCCCTGTAGCTTGTGTACAGTGAGCTTTGAAGGTGTTTTGTACTCTAAATCAGCCACACAGTGAATACTCAGAGTTCAGATCACAATTGTTTTATTTCTTTTGTTAGCTTAGTTAGTCAGGGTGAGCAGGGAGCATGTCAGCAGTAGAGTATGGAAAGCTGACAAGGAGCCAGCTGGTGGAGATGTGCAGGCTAGGGGACTGGTGCATGGAAACCTGACTAAGGCAGACCTGATTGCAGCCTTGGTTACAGCTACATCAGAAAACAGCAGCCATGAGGACAATCAGACTGGCAGTGGAGATATAATACCCTCGGAGAATGGATAGCTCAACCTTTTTGCAGAGGACTTAAAAATCCATCTGGAGAAAAAGAAACTTGAGTTGGAGGCCAGGCATGTGGAAATAGAAGCAACTGAGAGACTGAGACATCTAGAGAGTGAGGACAATGAGAGACTGCAATGTTTGCAGGCTGAAGAGACTGAGAAACTGCTACACTTGGAAGCTGAGTAAAAGGAGAAGTAGAGGCAGCATGAGAAGGAGATGCTGACTCTTCGCCACAGAGTCATGGAGGTAATAGGGAAGGGAGTAACTGGACCCCAGAAGCACAACAGGTCAGTAAATTACTTCCACAGTTTAAAGAGGGGGATAATTTTGATAGTTTCATTCATATGTTTGAGAGGGTATGCAAACAGTATACTGTTGACCAAAGGCTCTGGGTATGGTTCCTGACCCCCTTACTCCATGGCAAATCTGTAACTGTTTTGTCAAAAATGTCTGACGTTGCATGTTTTGATTATACTGTTGTTAGAAGTCATTTGTTAGAATTGTTTAAGCTAACACCTGAAATGTATAGGAAAAAGTTTTCTGAGCATAGACGCAAGGCTGATGAAAGTGTGTGTGAATATGTTGCTGAACTGGGCACTTGTTTTCATAGGTGGGTGAGTGGATGTCAGGTCACCACTTTTGAAGGGCTGGCAGACCTTTTGGTGAGGTAACAAGCCCTTAGCACTTTGCCTGAGGACATGAGGATCTGGTTAGCTGATAGACAATGTGCTACTTCAGATGAGTTGGGGAAGAAGGGAGACCTATACTTGGCAAGCAGGGCAGCCCTGCACAGGAAAGGGACCCCGGTACTGCTCATGGGTCTAAAGGAACCCATGGTGGGCAGTGCAGACTTCCCCAACAGAACCTGCCAGTAGCAGGGGAAGCCACTAATCCAGGTACACGTCTAGGACCTAGGGTTAAATGTTTTGAATGCAACAAGTGGGGCCATGTGGCATACAGATGTCCACAGAGGCATGGTGGGGAACAAAAGGTGAGGGAGCCAGTAAGTGGGAAAGACAAAATGCCAATGGTAGGTTATCTTGAGACAACAGGGTACTGAACTAACATCCTGCAGATGTCCTGATAGGAAAGGATTTGGATGAGGCAGTACCATGTGCTTATGCAGTTACATGCAGTCAGGCTAGGAGACAAGCATGTGGGTCTGATAGCCTGGGGGAGACCCAGACAGACTGCATACTTGCATCCAGGACTGGTGAGGTGGTTACTTCAGGTTGGGAGCTACTCTGTAGCAGTGAGACTGAATGTGAGCAACAGCTGCTTGTGGGTACTGATGTTCCCTTGGACAGAGTGACTGCAAAGGTAGAGGTGAGTAGTAGTACCCAGGCTGACAGTGATGCAGCACAGTCAGAGGATGCCAGACTTCCAGTGGAAGGGGAGCTGGGAAGGGTTACAAGGAGAGAGTTGAGACAGGCTCAGCTCTCAGACCCTACATTGCAAGGCCTGAGGCAGGTAGCTAGGGAGGCACCTGATTCTCAAGGAAAGAGGGAATCTGTATACTGGGACAAAGGGTTACTATACAGAGAGTGGACCCCTGAAGGAGGGCTAGAAGGTGAGAGAGTTCAACAGTTGGTAGTGCCTAGAGCCTACCATCTGGCACTTCTAGCCATAGCCCATGATATTCCCTTTTTAGGTCATTTGGACATAAAACATACAAAGAGGTGTTTTATGCAGAACTTCTATTGGCCTGGAATTCCCAGAGATGTAACAGGGTACTGCAGGACCTGTGAGTACTGCCAAAAGGTAGGCAAGGTAGGAAACAAGGTGAGAGCTCCTTTGATGACTTTGGCTGTGATTGAGTAGCCATTTCAGAGGGCAGCTATGGATATTGTGGTTCTTCTGAGTGCTCCAAGTTCCACAGGGAAAAAGTATATCCTAGTGGTAGTGGATTGTGCTACACAATACCCTGAGGCAGTGGCTTTGTCCATCATTGAGGCAGAGAAGGTGGCAAATGCTTTGTTAGAGATTTTCAGCAGGGTAGGCTTCCCAAAAGAAATACTGACTGACAGAGGTGTCAGTTTCATATCAGACCTGCTGGCTTGTCTGTGGAAGTCCTGTGGGGTGAAGCACATGAAGACCACCCCCTACCATCCCCAGACTAATTGTCTAGTTGAGAGGTTAAACAAATATTTGCCCCATCTGTTGTTTGCTTACAGAGAAGTTCCCCAGGAATCCACAGGTTTTTCACCCTTTGAGTTGCTGTATGGGCATAGGGTGAGGGTACCTCTAGATTTAATTTGAGATGAGTGGGATGGTGAGCGCGAGTCTCACAAGGAGCCTGTTGTGGCATATGTCCTAAACTTCAAGACAAGGCTCAAGGAACTCATGGGCTTGTCCCAGGAGAACCTGGCAGAAACCCAACAACAGAAAAAGTTGTGGTATGACAGGAATGCTCGAGCTAGAGAGTATGCTGTGGGGCAGCAGGTAATGGTTCTCATTCCTGTCAGACACAACAAGCTGCAAGCAGCTTGGGAGGGACCCTACAAGGTGGTAAGAAAGGTAAGTGATGTTAACTACATGGTGGAACTGCTAGGCAGAAGGCAGGGGCACAAATTGTACCATATTAACATGATGAAACCTTACCATGATAGGGAGGCCCTTGTGTTGACCATTTGCAGTGGATTGCAGGAGGAGTCTGAGGGAGATCTGGTGACAGATCTCCTCAGTGAGGCTCAGGCTGACACCTCAGTGGAAGGGGTAGCAATGTCCCAGCAGCTATCTCCTACCCAGGTTCGAGAAATCCGAGCAGTGTTGCAGAAATTTCGGGACATGTTCACTGGGAAACCAGGGTGCACCCACCTGGGGCAGCACCAGGTGGATACAGAACCCCAAAGGCCTATTAGGCATGCCCCTTATAGAGTGCCTGAGAGAGTCAAACAGACTCTGAGGGAAGAGGTACAGGCGATGTTAGAACTAGGGGTGATTCAAGAGT